>NW_028242536.1:0-21883 GCF_964263255.1 Lissotriton vulgaris | reverse complement strand
TGGTCTGAGCGGAGCGCCTTTTGAGCCCACTCAGGCCAATCCCCCACGCTGCTCATTTCTAGCATCATGCTGTGGATCTGTGCATGGAAATGCACATAAAGGGCATAATTTACAGTATATTGGCGAACGGCAATGCAGCAAGCCTTCCTGCTGCGCTGCTGTGCATTAAAAGTAAAAGGGCAGGAGAGCACCGTATTTACAAGATACAGCGCATTCCTGTACTTTTTCACTGCGCTGGCACACAATGGGCTGCCATGCATCAAGGCAGGCACAGGGGGGCTGCATTGTAGTGGGTGATTGCTTTTGTGCAGGAAGGGGCCCTTTCCTGCACATACATAATTACAAGAGGTGTTTTCCTCTTTCTATGTGTGCTACAGAATAAACAAGGAGAAAAAAAGGTATTTCTCCTCAGAGAAATAAAGGTATTTCTCCTAGGTTTGCCTCCCTTACTCTTCCTCTGGGGAGGCGTAGGAATCTGACAGTTCCAAGGTTTACAAAAAACCTTGTACATCTGCGAACGCATCACGTTCCATGGAGGTTGTATGGGAGCACTCACAGCAACACCCATGGAACCCCCCTTTCACACAGGGTAATGCGTGAAAGGGAGCCATATTTACCGTATGGCACCATGAGCTTGTAAATAAGCCCCCCAGTTTGAGCACAATCAATAAGAAAACAGACATTCGCAAAGCCAATTTCTCTGGCACTAATGTTATAATCCCGGTAAGCACAAGCATTCTCAAATACTGTTTACATTTGTTGCACGTGCAAATGCTGCTTATCATGTTAAAGTCTGCTCTATTATAAGCGTGGGCGGAAAATCCGTTCCGCTCGCGGATTTTGCGGATTTTCGGGAAATCCGCAATCCGCGAGATTTGCGGATTTCCCGCAAAATCCGCAAATTCGCACGCAGCGGATTTTTTTGGCGGCGCGCGGCGTTGGTGATACAATTTTTGCGGCGCGCGGCGTTTATCATCGTTTGCCGAGTTGTTTTTTTCGATAGTTTGCGAGTGCTGCGCCATTTTGGATCTTGCTGTGTGATCCCGCGGGAATTGGCGAGCGCGATTACGTCATCGCGGCTTGCCAGCGAGAGTTTGTCAACGCGAGTACGGCGAGATCACGTCTCGCGGTACTTCGCAAATTGCGAGATTTGAGATGCGGCGCGCGAAAATATAAATTTGCAATTCTGCACAAGAAATCCACCAGCAAGCAGCATAAACCTTCTAGAAATGATGATTTTTATGTGAATAACTCCTTAGTTTGACATTTGCCTGCACTTTTTTAGCGAGGAGTCCATTTTGGGGAGGGGGGCAGGGGGATGGGAGGAAGGAAGTGCCCCATAGTCTTCAACTTCCTGTTCCTGTTCAGCAGGCTCCTCCCAGTGCTTTGTCCATCTCCTGGTCACTTTTCATTCGGATGTGGACCTGGAAGGATTACCTTTTGTGGATGCTGCTGGATCTTTGGATTTGAGGCCTTTTTGACTTTCTTTGGATCACTGTTGGATTAGAAATTTTACAAGTAAGTTTGTTTGGGGCATTACAGTTGCTGCAACTAAAATTTTGGGATTTTCGATTTTTTTGCTGTTTTGGGGCCTTTTCCCAGGGGTACTCAGTGGTGGGTGGACTGATTCTTTCTGTGGGTTGTCTTGAATTTAAACATCATGGAGGCCATAGATGAATTGGGATTGTGCTGATTTTTCTGTGTTTTTCGATTTTTTTTTTTTGTAAAATTTTGTGTTTTTCGATTTTTGACCTGTTGTTGGGGCCTTGACCAGGGGTAGTGAGTGGTGCATGGGGCCTAGTCTTTCTGTGGGCTGTCTTGAATTTAAACATCATGGATGGAATGGGATTGTGCAGATTTTGCAGTGTTTTTCGATTTTTGGGGGTGTTCATGGGGAGGGACATGCCATGTGGCTGGTGGCCATTTTGAGTGCAGCTACAGGCACTGGCCATGTGCTGGCAGGCAAGTGGCCATTTTGAATGCAGGCTTTGTTGTTAGGCCTCCAACCATTTTGCCTACTTTTCAACCTTTATTTATGCCAGGGGTAGTGAGTCTTGCATGGGCCTAGTATTTCTGTGGGTTGTCTTGAATTTAAACATCATGGAGGCCATAGATGAATTGGGATTGTGCTGATTTTTCTGTGTTTTTCGATTTTTTTTTTTTGTAAAATTTTGTGTTTTTCGATTTTTGACCTGTTGTTGGGGCCTTGACCAGGGGTAGTGAGTGGTGCATGGGGCCTAGTCTTTCTGTGGGCTGTCTTGAATTTAAACATCATGGATGGAATGGGATTGTGCTGATTTTGCAGTGTTTTTCGATTTTTGGGGGTGTTCATGGGGAGGGACATGCCATGTGGCTGGTGGCCATTTTGAGTGCAGCTACAGGCACTTGCCATGTGCTGGCAGGCAAGTGGCCATTTTGAATGCAGGCTTTGTTGTTAGGCCTCCAACCATTTTGCCTACTTTTCAACCTTTATTTATGCCAGGGGTAGTGAGTCTTGCATGGGCCTAGTATTTCTGTGGGTTGTCTTGAATTTAAACATCATGGAGGCCATAGATGAATTGGGATTGTGCTGATTTTTCTGTGTTTTTCGATTTTTTTTTTTGTAAAATTTTGTGTTTTTCGATTTTTGACCTGTTGTTGGGGCCTTGACCAGGGGTAGTGAGTGGTGCATGGGGCCTAGTCTTTCTGTGGGCTGTCTTGAATTTAAACATCATGGATGGAATGGGATTGTGCTGATTTTGCAGTGTTTTTCGATTTTTGGGGGTGTTCATGGGGAGGGACATGCCATGTGGCTGGTGGCCATTTTGAGTGCAGCTACAGGCACTGGCCATGTGCTGGCAGGCAAGTGGCCATTTTGAATGCAGGCTTTGTTGTTAGGCCTCCAACCATTTTGCCTACTTTTCAACCTTTATTTATGCCAGGGGTAGTGAGTCTTGCATGGGCCTAGTATTTCTGTGGGTTGTCTTGAATTTAAACATCATGGAGGCCATAGATGAATTGGGATTGTGCTGATTTTTCTGTGTTTTTCGATTTTTTTTTTTGTAAAATTTTGTGTTTTTCGATTTTTGACCTGTTGTTGGGGCCTTGACCAGGGGTAGTGAGTGGTGCATGGGGCCTAGTCTTTCTGTGGGCTGTCTTGAATTTAAACATCATGGATGGAATGGGATTGTGCTGATTTTGCAGTGTTTTTCGATTTTTGGGGGTGTTCATGGGGAGGGACATGCCATGTGGCTGGTGGCCATTTTGAGTGCAGCTACAGGCACTGGCCATGTGCTGGCAGGCAAGTGGCCATTTTGAATGCAGGCTTTGTTGTTAGGCCTCCAACCATTTTGCCTACTTTTCAACCTTTATTTATGCCAGGGGTAGTGAGTCTTGCATGGGCCTAGTATTTCTGTGGGTTGTCTTGAATTTAAACATCATGGAGGCCATAGATGAATTGGGATTGTGCTGATTTTTCTGTGTTTTTCGATTTTTTTTTTTTTGTACAATTTTGTGTTTTTCGATTTTTGACCTGTTGTTGGGGCCTTGACCAGGGGTAGTGAGTGGTGCATGGGGCCTAGTCTTTCTGTGGGCTGTCTTGAATTTAAACATCATGGATGGAATGGGATTGTGCTGATTTTGCAGTGTTTTTCGATTTTTGGGGGTGTTCATGGGGAGGGACATGCCATGTGGCTGGTGGCCATTTTGAGTGCAGCTACAGGCACTGGCCATGTGCTGGCAGGCAAGTGGCCATTTTGAATGCAGGCTTTGTTGTTAGGCCTCCAACCATTTTGCCTACTTTTCAACCTTTATTTATGCCAGGGGTAGTGAGTCTTGCATGGGCCTAGTATTTCTGTGGGTTGTCTTGAATTTAAACATCATGGAGGCCATAGATGAATTGGGATTGTGCTGATTTTTCTGTGTTTTTCGATTTTTTTTTGTGTAAAATTTTGTGTTTTTCGATTTTTGACCTGTTGTTGGGGCCTTGACCAGGGGTAGTGAGTGGTGCATGGGGCCTAGTCTTTCTGTGGGCTGTCTTGAATTTAAACATCATGGATGGAATGGGATTGTGCTGATTTTGCAGTGTTTTTCGATTTTTGGGGGTGTTCATGGGGAGGGACATGCCATGTGGCTGGTGGCCATTTTGAGTGCAGCTACAGGCACTGGCCATGTGCTGGCAGGCAAGTGGCCATTTTGAATGCAGGCTTTGTTGTTAGGCCTCCAACCATTTTGCCTACTTTTCAACCTTTATTTATGCCAGGGGTAGTGAGTCTTGCATGGGCCTAGTATTTCTGTGGGTTGTCTTGAATTTAAACATCATGGAGGCCATAGATGAATTGGGATTGTGCTGATTTTTCTGTGTTTTTCGATTTTTTTTTTTTGTACAATTTTGTGTTTTTCGATTTTTGACCTGTTGTTGGGGCCTTTTCACCAGGGGTATTTGAGTCTAGCATGGGCCTAGTCTTTCTGTGGGCTGTCTTGAATTTAAACATCATGGAGGCCATGGATGGAATAGGATTGTGCTGATTTTGCAGTGTTTTTCGATTTTTGGGGGTGTTCATGGGGAGGGACATGCCATGTGGCTGGTGGCCATTTTGAGTGCAGCTACAGGCACTGGCCATGTGCTTGGCAGGCAAGTGGCCATTTTGAATGCAGGCTTTGTTGTTAGGCCTCCAACCATTTTGCCTACTTTTCAACCTTTATTTATGCCCAGGGGTAGTGAGTCTTGCATGGGCCTAGTCTTTCTGTGGGTTGTCTTGAATTTAAACATTATGGAGGGCATGGATGGATTGGGATTGTGCTGATTTTGCAGTGTTTTTCGATTTTTTTGTGCTCTATAACTGAACTGATGTTCCTCTGTCTTCCATTTTTTTTAGGTGCACAAGACTCAAGAGAACCACCAGTGCCAGGAAGAAGTCCTGCAGCGGTGTGTGTGTGCAGCATAACGTCACGCGACGTCACGTCTGGCCTCAGACAACTCTACAATTCGTGCAACTGCGGCCTGCTGTCTGACCTGCTCTGAAGAAGATGGCCCCAAAGAAAGTTCTCCGTAGCTCCTCTAGCAAGAAAGTTGCTAGTAAGGAGCAGAAGAAGCAAGTTACCAAGGAGGCTGGTGTGTCACCCGCCACTTTTTTTGGGAGCAAAAGAAAAAGTACGCCTGCAGCAGCAGGATCTGCTGGGGACCAACCTGAGAGCAGCACCCCTGCTCCATTGGGTTCAGTGCCTCCACCACCACGCCAACTTAAGTCAAAGCCCTTGAGTGCTTCAGAGGCAGTCAGTGTACTTCTCCAATCACCATCGACCAGTGATGTTGGCTCATCGCAAGAAAGTAGCAGCAATGTCCCTGAATCAACACAGGTTGTTGTAACTCATCTGACAAGTGTTGAACAACCACAGCCGCAACAACAACACCATGTGCAAGTACACGCCCAAGTACATGTGGAAGGAGAGGCAGCAAAAGGAGATGCGCAAGCAAAGGTGCATGGACGTTCACAAGTGCCCACAATAGTTGTTCCTCCCGAAGTAGGGGCACATTTGGAAATCGACAATGAAGCTGAGGTATCATTGGAAGCCACTCCTCCTGATGATCATTCATTGTCTTCCACATCCCTAGCAAGGAAAAGATCAAGGGGGGTGTCTACATCTTCTTCAAGCCCACCTCGTTCTGGTGCAAGTGATCTGTCTTGGGAACCACGACAACTGCGGTCTGACAGTGAGGCAGAGGCACACCATGATCTGCCACCGGTACCTAAGCGTAAAAGGAAGGTCGTCCAAAAACTCAAACCTATGGAGTGTGATGAGGCTCAACAAGAAGTGACAGATACTGCTGGTGATGAAGCCTCTCACGATGACGACGAGGCAGTCATCACAAAGGTCACTGCAGCCCCACCGGGCATGCAGCAAAGAGACATTTTGACCCTATCCCGAGAAGCTGCTGAGCGTGATGATGATGTCGGCGAGGAGGCAATGGAAATGGAATCATTAGATTTGGAGTTAAGTAGTACACCAAAACCTACCGCTTCCATATTTCTTCCTCGCAAGAAGGTACCCACCTCGTCCTCGACCTCAATTCGTGGTGGTGAAAGTGCAAAACGTACTGAAGTTCGGCAATCCACATCCTCCACTTCATCTGTCATTAGCAGCAGGACCACCACCACCAGTATCGACGCCTCCTCCGGCGGCGGCCCCCGAAGACATTTCAAGTCTCCAGTTTGGGACTTCTTTAGTGTTTGCCCAAAAAAGGAAAACGTAGCCATTTGTAGCCTTTGTAAGCTTCGATATAGTCGTGGTAAGCTTGGTTCTAACTATGGTACCGGAGGCCAGAGAGGTCATCTTGAGAGAAGGCACCCTGTCGAATGGTTTCCGCACCTAGAGGCGGTCAAGAAAGCCGGAATTGCACGTAATGAAAACGTTGATTTGTCATCTGCTGATGACGAGGAGGTAGAAGAAGACGATCCAAACACTTCACTTACACCCAGTTCCCATGTCAGCAGCACACCCCATGGGAGCCACACTAAGAGTGTGGGAGAGAGTGAGACATCAATGCGGAAAAGTTCATCAGCGAGCGTAACTGGGTCGAAGAGATCATCATCCCGTAAATCATTGGTCCAGGGCAACATTAAAAAGATGTTGTTTACAGAAGCGCAATATGAACGCAACCACCCAATGACCCGTCTGTATAACACTAAGCTGGCTAAAATGCTAGCTCTGGACCTTCTCCCTTTTTCTTTTGTCGAAGGGGTTGGTTTTCTAGAATTAGTGGCAGCGCTCTGCCCTAAATGGAAGGTTCCTAGCCGGTTCTATTTTGCCCGAGTTGCGGTTCCAGCACTACATGAAGATGTTCTGAAGGCGATTGGGGCAGCTTTGCAGAAGAGTGCTGTTCACACTATACATCTGACAACAGACATGTGGAGCAGTGGCGCAGGCGCTGATTACATGTGCATCACTGCACACTGGGTCTCTTTTTCAGGGGCTAAAGCAAAGCTAAACTCAGGTGTTGACACTAACATTGTTTTTAAAGGTGCTCGGAAACATGCAACACTAGCCATGTTTGGTTTGGAGAAACGTCACACAGCAGAAAACATTTTGGATGTCTTTAACACAAAGGTCCTTAACTGTCTGTCCCCACTAAAACGCAAGGTTGGTTATGTTTCCACGGACAATGGCTCCAATATAGTTAAGGCCATGAGGGACGGTTACTATTTCAGAGTGCCGTGTTTGGCGCACTGTATAAACCTGGTTGTCCAAAAATTCTTGGGTAATAAACTCAGTGCAGCGTCCAGTGTATTGGAGAACTGCCGAAAAATTTGCAAGCATTTCAGGCATTCTTTTAAGGCCCGCAAGCAGCTGAGGAGCATGCTATATCAATGTCAAATGCCAGTGAAAGCACTCATCCAGGAGGTGGTAACACGTTGGAACTCAACCTTCTACATGCTTGAGCGTCTGTATGAGCAGTATACGCAACTCGATCAATATTTCTTGAAAGAGGGTATAGAGGAGCTGAGGATGGGTTGGCCGCAATGGAACATAGTTGAAAGCCTAACACGCATGCTTCGTCCTTTTGAGGTCTTCACGCGTGCAGTCAGCAAGGAGGACTCTAATTTGGGAAAAGCTATCCCATTGTTGTACATGCTGGAGGACCAACTGAAGGAGGTGTGTTCTGTGTTTCGAAAAGATGACAAAAAGAAAGGCTCTTCTTTGCTTCTGGCTGAGCAATTATTAGAGCTCCTACAAGGTGATGAACGTCTTCAAAAGATCCACTCAGAACAGCATTACATTTGTGCTACTATTCTGGATCCACGCTACAAAAAGGCGCTGGCAGGCAGAGCATTCTTTTCTTTTGCTGATGAAGATGTTACAAAGTACAAACGTTGGCTAGCCTTGTCAGCCAAGAAGTTTGAAACAGAACGGCTGGAAATTGAAGGAAATGGCAGTACATCAGCAGGCCATCCCCAGTCAAAACAATCCACTTCTGCACCTGTGGCTGTGGCACAAGTGACCTCTCAGCCGTTAAAGACACCGGCAACCGCATCATCTGCACGAAAGACAGCAGAAACATTGGAGGCTGAAGAGGATTGGCTAGCTCTGCGTGGGTTTGGTTCTCAAAAGGCCAGAGGCACAGCAAGAGCTACGCAAAGTGGAGGAACCTTGGAGGAGGACCTTGAGTCGATGGTGAAGGACTATCTGAATGACTCCACAGAGGTCTATGTTAATTCTGACCCATTGGCGTATTGGCATGGGAAAAAAGAATTGTGGCCACAGCTCACCAACCTGGCTTTAAACTACTTGTCTTGCCCACTCGCAAGTGTGTCTTCTGAACGGGTTTTCAGTGCGGCTGGTGGGATTGTAACTCCCAAACGGAGCCGCCTCTCGCCCAAAAATGTGGAGAGGTTAACAATGATCAAGATGAATCAGCACCTCATACCACCAGATATAAGAGTACGAGAGAGCGTGCCGGATGAAGAGGAGGTGGCCAGCACCATAGATGAGGGAATTTCTACTCTGTCAGGTGGCACTGACCTCACCCGGGCTGAATTCGCAGAGTATGATGACGAAGCCTTATTCTTATTCCTGGACCGTGATTCCGACTTCGAGCCCTGAAAATGAGACAACGAATCAATAACTTTCTTTTTCATCCTTATTCACTTTTATTCCTGTGTGTCTGTCTTTCTTTGTTGTGCACAGTTAATATAATTCAAACTTTAATCAGATTATCACAAAGACAAGCCCATCAGCAGAACTGTCTTCACTTGTTTGCTAATTTATTTGAAGGTGCCGCAGTCTGCATTCCTCAGGTTCACAAGTTCAGAAGAACATGCTCCTCTATCCTCCTCCTCCAGACTCCTATTTCCATCAAAGCAGAGGGCTGGTTTACGCCCAATGAAGAAAGACTCAGCACTTGTGGGGGTGTTGTTCTACCTCTTTGCAGGTGAGTTGACGGGTCTGGGGCCATTGCTGGGAAGCACTAAAAGTGGTTTGTGCCAAATCCGAGGCGGAAATTTTTTTGTGTTTTTGATGACTTGCTTGCCTTTGAGGTGCTCTTAGGGGGGGTTCCGTCTGTTTGTGGGTGAGTTTCATGGTCTGAGAGCATTGCTGGGACACTCTAATCTTGATTGCATTTGCTTTTCAGGAAATCCGTCGTGCCAACCCCGACTTATGGCCTAGCTACGCAGCGCGTTTGGACCGAAGGCCCAGAAATATTGCAAGTATGAGATTTTGCTTTTGGCCTGTTTGGGGGTGTTATGCTTCTTGGCGGGTGGGTTGCCGGGTCTTGGGGCATTCCTGGGAAGGTCTAATACCGGGTAGAAGTGGTTGGGACAAAATCCAGGCCGATTTTTTTTGGGCTATTTCAGACATTTTGCTCTATGTAGCGTTTTCGGGGGCCTGTTTGGGGGGCTTGCTGGTGTTTGCGGGTGAGTTTCGTGGTCTGGGAGCACTGCTGGGACACTCTAATCTTGATTGCATTTGCTTTTCAGGAAATCCGTCGTGCCAACCCCGACTTATGGCCTAGCTACGCAGCGCGTTTGGACCGAAGGCCCAGAAATATTGCAAGTATGAGATTTTGCTTTTGGCCTGTTTGGGGGTGTTATGCTTCTTGGCGGGTGGGTTGCCGGGTCTTGGGGCATTCCTGGGAAGGTCTAATACCGGGTAGAAGTGGTTGGGACAAAATCCAGGCCGATTTTTTTTGGGCTATTTCAGACATTTTGCTCTATGTAGCGTTTTCGGGGGCCTGTTTGGGGGGCTTGCTGGTGTTTGCGGGTGAGTTTCGTGGTGTGGGAGCACTGCTGGCTATATATACTTTACTTTGCAAGAGGTTTGAAGCAAATCCATGGTGGCTGAGGGGACTTAGGGCCTAGCTGCAGAGCGCGCGCGGAGTGATTTGGGAAATTTGTGAAAAAGTGACTAAGTCCCCATTTTTGTACTTTTGCTCTTTGGCTGTTTGGGGGTCTTCTACTCGTTTTCTCCTGGGTTGACGGCTCTGGGGCCATTGCTGGGAAGCTCTAATACCGGATAAAAGTGTTTTGGACCAAATCCCAGGCGGAATTTTTTTTGTGTTTTTGATGACTTGCTTGCCTTTGAGGTGCTCTTAGGGGGGGTTCCGTCTGTTTGCGGGTGAGTTTCGTGGTCTGGGAGCACTGCTGGGACACTCTAATCTTGATTGCATTTGCTTTTCAGGAAATCCGTCGTGCCAACCCCGACTTATGGCCTAGCTACGCAGCGCGTTTGGACCGAAGGCCCAGAAATATTGCAAGTATGAGATTTTGCTTTTGGCCTGTTTGGGGGTGTTATGCTTCTTGGCGGGTGGGTTGCCGGGTCTTGGGGCATTCCTGGGAAGGTCTAATACCGGGTAGAAGTGGTTGGGACAAAATCCAGGCCGATTTTTTTTGGGCTATTTCAGACATTTTGCTCTATGTAGCGTTTTCGGGGGCCTGTTTGGGGGGCTTCCTGGTGTTTGCGGGTGAGTTTCGTGGTCTGGGAGCACTGCTGGGACACTCTAATCTTGATTGCATTTGCTTTTCAGGAAATCCGTCGTGCCAACCCCGACTTATGGCCTAGCTACGCAGCGCGTTTGGACCGAAGGCCCAGAAATATTGCAAGTATGAGATTTTGCTTTTGGCCTGTTTGGGGGTGTTACGCTTCTTGGCGGGTGGGTTGCCGGGTCTTGGGGCATTCCTGGGAAGGTCTAATACCGGGTAGAAGTGGTTGGGACAAAATCCGCACGGAAAAGCCTTTAGTTTTGGCACTTTTTGTAACTTAGGGTTCGTTAGGGTTAGCCCTAGCAGCAGGATTGCATGTGTTTCGGGGTGTTCTAGATTTTTCAAACTGAGTTCTGGGGTCTTAGAGCACTCGTGAGAATGTGTAATTTTGGTTGCAAGTCATTTGAAGAAAATCCATGGTGGGAAAGGGGGGATTTGGCATAGTTAAAGAAAGCCTTTGCCACTATTCTTAACTTAGGGTTCGTTAGGGTTAGCAGTATTTCTATTGCATGTGTTTGAGTGGGGGGGATTTCGAGTCTTGGAGCGATGCTGGCTATGGCTACTTTTGCTTGGTTGCTTGCAAGTGGTTTGAATACAATCCACGGGGGGTAATGGGTAATTAGGGTACTTCGGCCTACTTTTACTTTCAAAGTAAGTTTTGTCTCCAGTTTTCTGCTAGGCCTCGTTTTTTGGGTGGGAGCACTGCTAGGAAGATCTATTTTTGTTCTAAAACACAGTTTACAGTACACCTAGCTTGAGGGGCAAGATCCGCTACATTAATTTGCCCATACTTACTTATCCTTCAAAAGGTGACTCAGAGTACGCACTTTCAAAAACATTGTACTGTCTGTCTACTAGGAAAAACAAATTGTGACTTTTTGCACTCCACAGCCTACATACCTTATATTTATTTATCAGTGGTGTTGTAATATTATATCACTTCCTGTTTTTCGTTGAATAATTACAGGCCGGGTTTCAGTCTCTGCAATGGGGAAAAAAGGATGGAGTCAGGCTTCACAGTAGCGAGCCACAATTCAGCATCAGGCAGGCAGTGGACAGGGTGTCTTCTGGTGACCAACATCGGTGGACGAAGCGTCGGCTGCAATGGAGGAGTGCCGCTAATAGGAGGATTTTTTTTCTGCGGGCAACTTACTTACCACTTCCAACAGGACCACTACAACCACATAGATACAGTATCCCTTGCCTTTTTCTCTGACTGTGACTGCATTTCTTTGCTCTCTCTCGGCTTCTACATTGATCCCTTAACACATCACTTAGTCCACTCCACTATCTGCACCACACATAGTCATTTGTAAGTGCTCCTACGTAATTCGCAAGTCGCAGCACGCCCCAGGCCGTAGAGGACTGGGATGGCCCCAATGATGAAGCATGTCACCAAGGGGCAACCCTGGTGAGTGAGGGGACACCTAGAAAAAAAGCAATTTCTCCTTTTCTATCTACTATACCTTCTGTCAGGTTACGCAGCCCCTAAGCGCCTACCGTACTATGAAACTACATTTCCCATGAGTAGGCGGGAGACTTGCAGACTATTTAGTGAGACTATATGAGAGTACCCTTGTATGTTAGGACATCACTTCACTGATGCCTGTCTTGTCTTCTCTTACAGGTATCCTTTCCCTGCTGACCCTACCTTTACCCATCCCACATTTTTTATTTTAGTTTGTTATTTTTCTCCCTCGCCTAATGCCTCGAACACCCTGTGTTTACACTTCTGGGTGTTGGTGACATTTGGAGGTGGAACCATATTTGCATCGACTGGATCACGGGGAGTAAACGTGACACCTTCCAGACCAACCCCATTGAGTGTTGTTGTGAATGGATTTATAGTGACCAGCAAGGCTCTCGGGTATCTGGCTACAGAGACCTTATGTTGAATATAGTTATCAATAATTCCACACAGGCCCTGTACTGTCGCATTCTTTCTTTCCACAGTTGTCGATGATATATTCTTACTCTGCTTGACAAAGAACCATTGCTAATGTGAAAGAACTTCAACCGAATTAGTAGTTATACTTTACCATTTGTTAGGCTACAATGTGGCACTGCTCTACTGTACTTCTGTCACCTGCTATATTCTCAGTTGTACCGTTGAATTGCTCAGGAGGACAAACCAGATTTCATTTTCTTTTTTTTCATAGGCATGCAACTGCCACTGTGTCACACCACTACTACCACCGCTATGAGGAAATTTTATCCGACCAAGATTGCCAACGTTATTCGGTGTTTCCCGTGGAGCCAGCCCTGGGCCTAGCCCTACTTTCAAACACAAATTACAGGTAAGATAAGCGTTTGGTGGTTTGGGGGTATAATGGAGTATTAGTACGAGAGACGAGAGCCTGAAGGTAGTACTACTAAAGTCCTAGGACTCTTGGATTCACTTCACTTAGTCTGTGAGAGGCACTTAGTGTTGAAAACATTTGGGCATTTACACTTAAAGGAAGAAAATGGAACTAAACTTTCAGGAAAACAGTCAACGTTAAACCCCCACCCACCAGGCAAGCAGTAAAAAACAGGTATGCTCAGATAAAGTTTGAAAAAGTATATTTATATCCCTAACAAAATAATCTCCCGCAAGACCCTCCCTAACCCCAACGATTGTCCTTCAAAAGTCCCCAAAAACCCAACTCCCAATTCCCACCCCCCAAAAGTCTCTAAAAAAGGGGCAAGGGACACTATGGGTGGATGCTGTTCACTTTTTGGGCCAGGGCATCATGCTCCTCGCGGAGCAAGGCGAGCTCCTGCTGAAGGCGGGACACCATCAGGGTGGTGCGGCGCAGGCGTGCCTTCACTGCCTTGCAGGTGCAAGGCCTGTGAGAAGCAGCTGTTGGCCTTGCTGCTCGGGGGTGGCGTTTGCCTTTGGCAGCCCGGCTCAGTCTCGGTGGACCACTGTGCTGGGTCACGGTGGCAGCCGGTGAGGCCACGGAGGACGACGTTGTCGTTGTTGTCGACCGCACACTTTCCACGTCCTCCAGGGCCACCAGCCGCCGATATTCCGCAACAGTGGCCTCGATTCTCCGTTGCCGGGCCGCTCTAGCCAGCTCCTTCCTCCTTGTTCGTTTGGAAGGAGAACCTATATGAAGAAAGAAAGACATAGTCTGTAACCAATGCTCTTTAAGATTAACTCAATCATTCAGCAGAAATGTGTGCTGCAGTACAACTAGCAACTTGCAAGCGCATTACATAACTATTGAGGCCAGTATCTATCTAACCTCACACTTCTTCATCCTTGCTCTAACATTAGTGGGAGTTTAAGGAACAAATTCTATGAGCACTGTGGACTTCCATTGGAGTCGACTATGAAAGTACACCAGTCTTATTCTTCTTCTTGTCTCTTGTTTTGGAAAATTGGTACGTTATTTTCTGCAAGCCGGCATAATGCCAGCGCGGTAAACTTGCACCCGAGAAAAAGAGACGCACGCCATGAGGAGTGACCTAGACTTGCGTTGCCGTTGCGTTACTGTACCCGTCCAGTACATGCAGGTGGTGAATCTCTTACTTTTCTATTACGGGTGGCACTGAGAATACTCTGTTACAACTCAAGGGCTACTGCTTAATTAATTTAACTTTCACCCTACAGTGGAAATGAGTACTAGAAATGGAAAATTGAAGAAGATAAATAATCTGATTATCTATCACTTCACATGGGATGTTTTTGCTTATATATGGGATGACTTTAGGTGCTTTGCTTTTTATTGAGTGACAGGCAGTGATACATCCACACATGAATGACTGAGTACTACTAAACTTATTAAGAGAGGTAGGGAGTGGCCACCATAATAACCGGATCTATGCAGTGCTTGCAATACAAACTACTGCTACTATTTATGGTAGTATTTGGACAAAATTAAAAGTTCTTTTCCTTGCCTTTCCTACACTGGAACGGACGTGCGGGTGCAGTGTTAGTGTTACATGCTCTTCAAAGTTACACTTAGTTCATCCACTGACCGTCTACTCTCTCTAGATCATGGGTACTCACAAACTTTCTCTCAGGGGCTACATTTACAGTGTAGTTTGGGGCCGAGGGCCGCACTGGTGGGGGCGGAGTCAGAGGGGGCGGGGCTAAAGCAAAACGATAACTTGTGACCATGAGGTTGCACACAGGTCCCTGCAGCAGATGCCCTCATCCACTGAGCCACCAGACCCAGCATTTACATACATCTCTCTCCCTCCTGCTGTCCCTCCTGCCCTCCCTCCATCTCTCTCTCCCTCCTGCCCTCCCTCTCCCTCTGTCATCTCACTGTGTGTGTGTCTATCTGTGTCAGCCTTCAGCCCGGGTTGAGACCGCTTCCTCAACGCGCACACACAGACAACAACACCAAAGTACTTAACAGGTCTTTAAAAGACCATTAACATATTATTGAGGCTTTGTTTGTTTTAGCGCCCCTGCTTCTCCACCCTGACAATCACTGCTTGCCCGGCCCCACAGAGCAGAGGCTTAGTTCTATTTCACCTCTTTGTGGCCTTGCATCTCCACTCTGCTCTGTGGGGGCCGGGGGAGCAGTGATTGTCAGAGTGGAGATGCAGGGGCGCTAACAGGTGAAATACAAAAAAGCCTCTGCTCTGTGGGGGCCGGGGGAGCAGTGATTGTCTGCAAGGTCAGCGCACCGCCAACGAAGGCTTGCCGGGCCACCACCGGCCCGCGGGCCGTACTAGGAGTACCCCTGCTCTAGATACACATATGCTATCTAAGAGTCAGATAGTAGCATGATCCAGGTATATGGACACATACAGTTTCTGTGTCACCCACCCAGGCTGTTGTCCTTCCACCCATCATTGCTTCATCATTCACCCAGCCATGCATCTCATATTCTTGCCTTCCCAGCTAGTCTTCAATCTCAATAAGTAAGGAATATATAAGAGCTTACCTCTGGCCGCCACCACCGTCTCAACTCTCACATCCGGCGCCGCCGCCTCCTCCCCTGATGATGAATTGCCCTCCGCCTCCGTGTCGAGCACCACCACCACACTGGCCCCGCCACCAGATGTTCCACCTACAAAGTACATTTAAGAATCTTAGAATAAAGCACTCACTAGTCACTAGTATTTGGTCTAGGAATGAAGACATGTGAAAACAATGTAATTTGTGACTGTCTACGTTAAAGTTAAAAAAAATGTCCCTTTTTCCAGGGAAGGTTGTCTTGCTGCACTTTTTGGCACAACTGATGAAGGCTGATTTTTTAACACGCACCATTTTTCTCCACACAGACAGAAGATGGACTTCTAACAACAAGATCAAGTTGAAACCAGGTGAGAGCTCGGCTCGACCACAAGAAATGTCTTCAATTAATCGTCAGCACTAACCACTTTTCCATTATCAGTTAAACGTTTAGTTTTATTATGACTTCATTTTAATAAATGTGTTTACTTTTAATAAAGCTTTTAAATTTAAATACAATCTGTGTTTTTTGGTCCTCCAGACTAGAGTGACTGAACGAAAGGTTTTGCAATTTTTGCAAGCATGAGTCCAGATAGAACACTTCAAAAGACATTATGGACAATCCCAGAGGACTGCACTAAGTTGATAGAGCTATTGCTGACTAGAATCATGGGAGTTTCGCCAACCGTGCAATCTTAGTTAGCTACACAGACAGACTAATAAGAATAATCTAGTAATACCACAGGGAGTCATAGTAGAGGCAGGATAAGAATTTAGATACAGTCTACAAGAAGAGCAAAGACAATTTTGAAAAAATTCAAATGAGGAACGCTAGGAAAAATAGGTACTAGTCTAAAATGAAAACTTACTGGGGCCAGCAGAGGAGCCCTCGCCTGCCCGATCCTGGCCCTGTTGATGAACAGCATCCGCCGCCTGCTGCTCCTGTGTCCTCCTCTCGCCCCTGGGGGGAGCTGACGTACAACATGAAAGAAAGAACAGAAAACATGGATGATTGTTGCTTGTCAATGTCAACCAAATCAAACATTTCAAAAGAACAATAACAAAATATTTCCGCGAAATTATATTGATTATGGTTACTTTTTATTTATTTGCGGACCTGTGACTTCGAAAGTCACGTAACTCACTAAACAAAGTACTGAAACGTTCACCTAGGACTGGCAGGCAGCAGTCCGCAGGCAAGACGCAAAGTGACAGACAAACTCCATTGTGATTTCAGTCAGATCAGTGACAACACTAACAGTTGCCTGCTACATTACCAGTCATTTAAATAGTCAAACTATCAATCCACCGCCACTATTTTTCTTATTGTCAGGGTTACAAAGGAAGGGGCAGATTTAAGCCCTTGCGGCTCTTTTGCGCCGTTCTTGCGTGACTTTTGTGACGCAGCAGCTAAACAAAAAAGGGCGCCATGGTGCGGCGTATAATATTATAACAACGTGACGCATTTGGGAGATGCATCCCGTTATAAAGCCCTGCGCCATCAGGGGGCGTTCCGGCGCAAGGGAGGGCATTCCTGCGCTGGAACACATCCTAATAGTGGCTGAGGGAAATCTACAAAATATCAATCAGTCACCTTTAGGACAATGATGCGTCACACAAACCCTGCACCTGCTTGAAGCAGACGTACGGCTTGACCCAGCATTGGGGAGATAGGGTACCCCAGAGCATTGATGGAGCTGCGCCATCGTTGCGACGCAACTCCAGCAGTAAAGCTTCGGTGACGTTTTGGGCCCATGGGGAGCCGCATTGCAAATACGGCGCACCATGTTTGGTGGTGGTAGCGGGCCGCACAATTAATGGCGCATCCCTGCTACTTTGCAGGGATGCGACGGTAATTGCAATTCTGCCCCTTAGGGGCATACTTACTTACGCGTTCTGGCGCATCTCCAGAGATGCGCCAGATCAAATGCGTCACGCAAAACTACCCTTGCGACACGGCAGATGTGCCTCATTTACAATGCGGCGCGCCCTGGCGCAAGGGTAGGCACTTGCGTGACGCATCTCGTCACGTAAGAGCGGCGCATCGCTGGAGTCACGTCGCCAACGCAATGCAACTCCAGTAATGCTCAGGGCCACCCAATACTTTACATGCTGTGTCAGTCCTTTCGCCTGCTTCGAGCAGACATAAGGAATTGAATTGACGTAGCAGCGTCGCAGAAGTGCCTGCGTTAAATCTTGTAGATTTCACGCAGGCAATTTTGCGAGGCGCACAGCCGCTGGACCGCCCACCCTGCGTACTAGGAACGCACCCATTGTGGTGCAGGCCCATGGCTTTATAACGTGACGCATCTCCCTAGATGCGTCATGCTGTAAATGACTTGCAGGGATGCGGCACGTTTACGCCGCTGTTGCGTCACGCAAGGCAACGTAAACGTGGCGCAAGGGGCTTGTAAATGTAATCTGCCCCCTAGTGTCTAGCATTACGCAGTTCTGTTAAGTACACTCATACATAATAGTTACTCAGGCCAATGAGACCACGAAATAGAAAACAAATAAGCATAGTAGCAACCCCACTGAGAAGGAGAGCAGTGCACCTGAAATGCACAGAAGATTTTGAAATATAATTTAACTACAATGTAATCGTCATCAGCGGCATTATTGGCTTGCTCCATGTAAAAAACAAATATTTGCAATACAACAACACAGAGCAGGAGAAAACATCATAGTAGTGAGTGATTAAATGCCAATGGCTACTACTACTCACCAAGCCCGGGGATCTCCAAGCCGAGCTGGTCCAGCAGGTCGCGCTCGCGGTCCAGGAGGTCCGTCCAGCGATGGGTGACCTGGCTGTAGGTGCGCTGGACCCCGTAGAGGTGGGATATGGCCCAGCACACCTTCTCCCACCGCTTCCGGCGCTCCCGCATGTTATAGCCGCCGGCCGCGATCCTGCCGCCTCCCGCGATGGTCCTGGGCAGGCGGCGCTGGACGAAGTAGACCAGCGCGCCCACTTCCTCCGGGCTGAATATCTCCCGGCGCGTCACCTGCTCCCCCCTCGATCTCACGCCTGCTGTCCTGCCACTGGGTCCAGCACTACTCCCCGCCGCCGCTGCGGCCCTCAAGTGCCTGGGCAGCTTCACGGCGCCTGGCTTGACCATGGTCTGGGCAGGTAAGGTAGGAAGAAGTAGAAAATTAAGAAAGAATAGGATAGGGAAGAAGAAAAGAAAAGAGTTTACAAAAGTAGTTTAAAAGTAAAGAAAAATAGCAGAAAAGACAAAAATATACAGCTAGGAAAAGAGAGGGATAGATAAGAAGCAAAATCGTAAAAAAAAAACTGAAAACAAGCAAAGGATGGGAAAGATATCAAGAGGATTAAACACCATGCCCAGACACAGGAAATGAATGAAAAACAAGATGGCCGGCGCCCGTTTCCGAGCGCGAAAGTCAGTTCGCGCGAGATTTTCCTCGCGATCTCGTGCGAACCTCTAGATTTCCCGCGCGATCTCGTGCGAACCTCTACTCGCAATGCGCTTACTGCGCGAGATTATACATAGCGGGCGGAAACGGAAATACGTCACGCAAACAAAATGGCCGCGCCCGTACTCGACCTTGGGGTAAATTCGCGTGTTGCGCTGCAAGCGGCTCGCGAATACTGCAAAAAAACTCGCGAAACAACAAGCCGCAAAAAAATAAAATGCTCATTCGCACGAATTGGCGGCTTCCGCGGTCGGTTTCGCACGACGCCGCGCCCCGCGAATAGCGCGAAAAAAACCGCAAAACGATTTCAGCAAAAGCAAAAGCAATGAGCAGGTGCAAAAGGTCAACCTCATGATTTGTAACGATTCTTTGTATTGCTTCCTGAGGGGGCCCTCCAGAATTCGGTTGCCTGCTTGCAACTATTGTGTGACCCTGCTCTGACCTTAACTGTATGCCACAAAGGTCCTGATTTACAGCTAAAGGAGCAGACAAGCAGGTGCCAGGCTGGAACTTTAAATTCTTTCAGTGACACATTAATTAGCCCCTAATTCATTATTGTCAGTTGGGGCAGGGCAGGTGTTGTAACTAATTTTGCAACAATGAAAGCACTTAGCAAGTGCAAAAGATCACTAATCAGGGCGCACTAAGGAAGCAGGTGCCAGCTAAAAAAATATTCTGTGACACATTAATCAGCCCCAAATTAATTCAGGTCACTTGAGGCAGGGAAGGTGTGCTTTGCTTTGCCGAAAATAATGTACACTGGACAACCAGAGGGTGTGGTGATGAAACAGAGGGTGGCATGGGTGGGCCAGAGGGTGGCATGAGTAGTCAGAGAGTGGCAGTGGTGACAGAGAGTGGCAGTGATGAAGAAGAGTGTCCCAAACAGGCTGGACATGTAGAAACAACAAGTTCGCAAAACTTGCGACCCGACAGGTAAGTTCGCAAATTGCGAAATTGTAAAAACCCTCGCGAACTGGCAGAAACACGGGCGAACACAAAAAAAAAAAAAAATCCGCAAATTCGCGGGAATTCGCGGATTTTGCGGATTGCGAATCCGCAAATCCGCAAAATTCGCGAACGCGAGATCCGCAAAATTCGCCCATGCTTACTCTATTATATTTGTCAGTACGGCTAAAAAAGGTAGCATAAAAAAGATTGCTCTATGTACAGGATGCCTAGGAGGTAAAGAATTGATTGACTGAGTCAAACTGTGATATTTTTTTTTTTAGACGCAAAATTGTCCCTAATATATTCCAATCAAAGGAGTTCCTGGAAGCTGGAAAGATACACCAATTAGCCAATGGCATGCACTCAGAGGGTGCTACTTCTATGGGTGGAACTGAAGCCCTCTGTCTTGCACACAGCTGCACTGTCAAGTAAGAGGTTCATAAAGAAAGAATATACACATACATGTGTTGCAAGGCATGAATGTAGATTTACACGTTTTGGGAGTTCACACACTTTCCCAGTAGTAAGCATGGAAGACTCCTCTAGTCACAACTTCCAGGTCATGGTGCTGCGAATGCCATTTGCAATTTTTAGATCTCGCGTATTCTAGTAAGCAGTACGAAAAGTCTGCCAAAACTGCGGATTAGACACAGTTCATGTGATATATGCGCGTGCACTCCAGCCACGTCACACACCACCATTTGTCTGTGCCTCGCATCAGACTTCAAAGGCTGCCGCTCCCCCCCCAATCAGACTTCAAAGGCTGCCGCTCCCCCGCCCCCGCATCAGACTTTAAAGGAATGCACTTGCGCTCTCGCTCCCCCCCACAGCAATGCCGAGAGCTTGATTCTTGTTTACAGTAGCCTTGCTCCTCAAATGCTGTTGCTGTGTTGCCATCTCTCTAGGGACACTCAGCTTGAAAACACTCGACTTGCTAGCTGCAATGCTACATCCGCTATGCTTTGCCTCTAGACACGTTGACCCCTCGCAGACTGTGCTCACTCTGCCCCTCCTGATTTTGAAACTGACCAACGCAGTCACCACCAGTCTCGTCTCTCTGTCTTATGATGTCTGCCCTGCAACATTTACTTCCGACCCTCGCCTTCACACCTCCTCACCCACACACACCTTCTTACCCTCACACACCCTCACTCACCCTCACACCTTCACACCCTCACACCCTCTCACCCTCACCCACCATCACACACCCTCACTCACCCTCACACCTCTCACCCTCACACCCTAACACCCCCTCACACCCCCTCACACACCCTCACACCCTCACACACCCTCACTCACCCTCACACCCTAACCCACCATAACACCCTCACTCACCCTCACACCCTCACCCCCTCCCCCTCACAACCCTCTCACCCTCACTCACCCTCACCCCCTCACACCCCACACCCTCACATCCCCTCACCCTCACACACCCCTCACCCTCACACACACCCTCACCCTCACTCACCCTCTCACCCACCCTCACCCACCCTCACACACCCTCACTCCCCCTCACACTCTCACCCACTCTCACACCCTCACCCACCCTCACACCCTCACCCTCACCCCCACAACCCTCTCACCCTCTCTCACCCTCACCCCCTCACACCCCCACACACCCTCACCCCTCATCCTCACACCCCTCACCCTCACAGCCCCACACCCTAACACACCCTCACACACCATCACTTACCCTCATCCACCCTCAAACACCCTCACTCACCCTCACACCCTCACCCCCTCACTCACCCTCACCCCCTCATGCCTCCTCACCCTCACCCTCACCCCTCACCCTCACACACCTCCTCACCCTCACACACCCTCACTCTCACACACCCTCACCCTCACACACCCTCACTCACCCTCACACACCCTCTCACCCTCACACCCCCTCACCACCTCACACCCACACACCCCTCACCCTCACCCTCACCCTCACACACACCCTCACCCTCACTCGCCCTCTCACCCACCCTCACACCTCACCCACCGCCATACACCCTCACTCACCCTCATACACCCTCACACTCTCTCCCACCATCACACCCTCACCCACCCTCACACCCTCACACCCTCTCACCCTCACACACCCTCACTCACCCTCACTCACCCTCACACCCTCACCCTCACACCCTCACCCCCTCAC
>NW_028242535.1:0-103932 GCF_964263255.1 Lissotriton vulgaris | reverse complement strand
CTAAACCCTATTGGTCACATAGGGGCATATTATCAAGGGGATTTATCTCTGCTTTTTTGGCTTTAAAAGCCAAGAAAGCCGAGATAAAAATTATCTCCCTATTACCTAGCTGTCGCTAACACCAGTTAGCGACAGCTAGTAAGAGATAGCGACCATCTTGGGCCCCACATTGCATGTCAGTGATATTTATCACTAATGACATGCAAAGTGGGCGTGCCAAGATGTTAGAGACTGAAAACAGTCGCTAACATCGCTATCTCCTATTACCAACTTTTGGAGATATTCGCGCTAAGCGCGAATATCTCCAAAAGCTAACACCTGCCCTGAGGAGTTCTTAGCCATGTTATCCAATGGGAGGTGGATAACACGGCTAAGAGTATTAGCTCGGTAATGCATGAATATCGCTGACTTTTCAGCGATATTCATGCATTGCGGCGATTTTTATCGCATTTGCGATAAACCTTGGTAATACCAAGGTTTATTTGCGGTAAAAATCGCCGCAGCTCAGCGGTAAATTTTTGTCTCTAACCAAGCAATAGCGATAATTATCGCTATTGCTTGGTAATATGACCCCTTATTACTAGTTGTAGGTGCATACTTACCCCAACCAATAATACACTTTCCAACTATGTATCAATTATAAGCAGCTGCCTTTATAGGTAAGACTCACTTTGTATACATTGTTGGGTGCCTAAATATTTTTGTGAACCAATCTTAAACCTTTGGCTGTTATCTACTTTTTTCCAGGTGAGATCCTGTTGGACTCACATCACTTGTATAGAACAACTTTTTCTAACAGTTGTGAACCCCAGAAACATGCTTCTCATGCAGGTCCCTAACTTCAGTTTCTGCTTCCAGAGGTGAGCGGCTGGCTGGGGGCTGTTTGTAATCGCGGGTTCCCAGCGGCAGCGGGCGCCATCTTTGCTTGGGCTTCAATCTGCATGAAGCTTCCCTGACACTCCACCCTCGTCCCGCCCCTATTTAAAAGGCCAATATGTGTCAGCGCAGCGGACGAGCGCAGCGGGCGCAACGGAGGCGCGCCGGAGCTGCGCCTGAGTTAAGCCCGTCTGAGCCCGTCCGCGGCAGGCCGGGGCACGGGGCATGTCACTCTGCCCCGCGCCTCATTTATCCCCGCTCAGCCATTATTTCACTTCACGACCCCGTACTCCCTCCCCCCGAGCCCTCTGTTAAGCACGCTGTATGCGGCCTGCCCTCACCCAGGAAATCCTTCCCCGAGATCATTCTTCCATCTCCCATTCACAGGCCCCCGGACCTGGCAGGCAAATCTCGCACTTCTACCTCGGGACTTGCCCCTAACTCCCCCTTATCTGAGTCAGAGAACATTTTCAGGCTCATAATATGGGGTTTGTCCAATTAGAAAAAGTGAATTTGCAGTGACAAATCCAGAGATTATGTTAATTTAAGGATTTGCAATCACAAACGCATTACATATATCTGAGCCTATTCATTTTAAGGTGAAAATGCCTAATAACCCTAAAAGAAGCAATGGCAAAACAAATGCACCTCTTTTTTTGGTAGGAGAAAGGTTGGCTATAGTGTGGATAGTTTGTGTGGTTAGGGCCCCAGTATCATAGACAGAAAGTCCCATAAGTAAGTAGCATCTTTGCCTGCAATAATATGAACGCTGGGAATGTGGACTCTTTGTGTAGGTGGTTGCAAATGATGTAATTAAAAAGCATGCACAGAAAAATATTGCACAGTAAATATTTTTGACAAAGGGCCTATTATGTTGTAGCACCTTTAAGCAAGCATTGGCAAAGCCAATTGGTCCCAACTTTAAACGGTCGAGCTATTGGATTTGTTAATAATTTTTGCCAGTTGCGCACCGCCTGCACATGTTGATTGAAGCATGTACATGTGTGGGCAGCTATCTTGAATGTGTTTTCCATGACAGATATCTCATTCAAATACCGCCATTGTCATGTACCAATGCTTTTTGTGTCATGCATCGTAACACACGTGGGGTTTAGCCTTTGACTTGACATATAGAGTCTATTTTTAATTAATTTACCATTCTAAAATGGGAAACACCATATTAAAGTGGTGAAGTCAATTGTTAAAAGGAAATACATAGGTACATAAATCACAAAAAATGAAGTCAGCAGCCAGGCTGTACTTTACAGCTTTCAGGAACTTGTAAAAACAATTAGATGGAGAATGAATTGGGGGTGGGGAAAAGGGGGTGGTGAGTAAAAAGAGAGAACATGAAGAAGCAGAGAAAAAAACATAAGCTAGGAAACACATATGCACTCAGTGGCGGTCAGCATGGCTCTCGGGTGGTGGGTGAACGGGGGATCACAGCGAGGTGCAGGGGGGTCGCGCTCGGTGAAATTAAAAAAAAAATAGACTTACCTTGCCACCGGTTGGGTCGCGTGTCCCTGCTCCTGCTCTCCTCTTGCACATTGAGGAATAGGAATCAGGCCCCACTGACCAATAACGGTTCTGCAATGGAGCATTGTGATTGGTAAGCACCCAGGCTCCCCTGACCAATCACAACACTGCATTGCAGTGTTGTGATTAGATTTTGAGCATCCTGGTTCAACCTGACCAATCGCAACACTACATTGCAGTGTTGTGTTTGGATTTTGAGCGTTCTGGTTCGACGCTCAACCAGGGAAAAGGGGCCTGGGCATGTTCTCCATGCAGGCTGTAATGCAGCCTGCATGAAGAACGGGAAAGTGCCCATGACTGGTTTGGGTGGCCCGAGAGTGCTGACCAAACAGTTGTTGCACACTTCGGAGTGGGCATTCTACTCCTCCCCTGCTCCAAGAGCAGACCAGCCCCCGCAAAGATGCAGGAAGCAGCATAAACGATAATATTGCAAAGTCTCTATCCTTTTATGTTTCTACGACGCTCCTCCATCATAGCGGAGGGGCCGCCACTGCATGCACTCCCCTGGAAAGGCGAACACAAAAAACAGTAAGCAATCGCAAAAACAATTGGTCTGACTTGCATTGTAAGTGTAGGGCATACTTAGCGGCTTTGGCAATTCTTGTTCTTATAGCAGGAGCACTGGCTGCTGGTAGAGGGCACTGGGTGCAATAACCGGACATTTGGTTTGCCACTGGATAGAAAGGCACACAGAAACTTTAATGCAGGTGATACACCCTTGTTATCACCATGGATGCACAGGGCACACAGACATAGAAATAACTCTGGGTGTAAAGTGGAATTTTGATGAAGGACTCTGGATGTAAGTGGAGGGATCGAGGGAAGGTGAATGCAAGCAATGAACATCTGAGGGTCTCTGACTGCAATTGATAGGTGCTCACAAAGGATCTTGAATGTGAACAGTGGATGCATGGGAGAGACAGTGGATGCAGGGAATGGCCACACATGAGGGACAATCGAAGGATGCAATTGGAATATAGAAGAGATACTGGATACCACTGACGAGTACCCATGACAGATACTAGATGGAAGCAATGGGCAAAAACAGGAGGGGCACTAAATGTAAATGATAAGTAGGCGTATACCAATAGATAGAATCAAAGGGCACATAGGAATCTGAGGGCACTGGGTGTAAGCCATAGGTGCTTAAGAGGGATCCCTGCTTTAAGTGATGGGCACATAGGGAGGACCAAGAACACCAGAGTACATAGAGAGGACATAAGATGCAATTGATTAACATAAAACTGGCATAAAGCTTGTGTAATGCACACACACTTGATTGATGCAATGACGAGAGATAATAAAGAAAAGCCTTCTAAAAGGGATGTGCCAACAGAAGAAATGCACAGGCAGATAGCAGGGGCAGTGGGTGGAAATTTATGGTCACAAACAAAAGACGGTGGACACAACTGATAGGCACACATTGGAAATTCGTGTGTGGCACAAGGGTGGAAACTAGAGGAAAAATGTTGGCACACATTAATGGCAGATGATGCAGGTATGGTCGCTAACTCAATCCACGTCCTAGACATGTTTAGACACCTGTCTGTAGGTACAGTGCTTCCAGCAGAAGAGGTTTATTTCTTATTCGGGAAATTGAAATCTTCAATGTTTTTCATTGAATCATTAATATTAATGCTCCTTTTGAAAATGATTTGCCCAGGTATGTAAACATGATTTCTTCAGGCATAGATGGAGCTGCCAGTCTTAGTTTCTATTGGCTGTCTCTCTTGCAGGGGACAGCCACTTTACATATCAATGTCTACGATTCCCTGTTCAGTTAATTTCAAAGGGAGTCAAAGTCACGCTTCCTTATCAGCTGACCATCACCTTACTTTCCCCAATCGGGAGGAGGTTACAGAACATGTTCCTGAGAAGATCCGTGGGTGCTTACTCATGAATAGCTCCCAAACTATCACCATCTGACATACCAATGCTGACAGACCAATAGAAGCTCTCAGCTGAAGTATGACGAAAGTTTACAGGCCGTATTAAAGCAGTCTGTGAGGGTGTCACCGCTAGGCAGGGGGTATAGCTATCAACAGTGCAGCAGGTTCAGTGGGACCAGGGATTGTGGGTGTGAACAGCCCACTGTACCTTAATGATGTACTCAAGGAAAGTAAAGTTATGTGAGACACCACCGACAGGTAGCAACTGTCTAAGACAAAGTGCAGGACTGAGCAGGGCAACAAGGCTGTCTTATCATCAGCCCTCGCGTGTCTGTAACACAAGCCTTTTTTATTTGTTATGTATAGGCTTCTTAATGTACAGGGTCATTATAAACTAAATGTGAGGGATACATTTCGCCTCAAATTAAAATGTTTCATATTTATTTTTTACTGACAGCCATGTTATGTGGTTGTATGACAGAGGCACACATTGGTTCAACCACGCGTGCCTCTACCACGCAGCCCGAACCATGAATACGTCTCAACAATGCATTCTTTTACCACGCATGCCTTTACCACACATGCCATATTTCGTGGTAAAGGTATATTTGGTAAAGGGATTTTTGGCAAAGTTCATGCCCCTTTCCCTCCAACCTGAGTCCTAAAATCCTGGCCCTGCCCTATAACCTGACCCCCAGCCCTAAAAATGTCCCTACCCTTAAACATTAGACTAACCTGACTCCCCCTGCCCTGAACACTGTCCCCTTGGCCTGAAAACTGTCCACCCTGCCCTAAAGCCTAAATCTCTGCCCCCTACTTAAAACTTACCCCAAACCTCCCCCTTCCCCTGAGCCCTAAAAACTGCCCCCCTACCCTGGAAACTGCCCCTTCAGCCCCCACTGCCCTGAGCCCTAAAACTCTGCCCCTACCATTAAAACCTATCCCGACCCCAGCCTCTGTCCTGAGCCCTAAAATCGCCCATTACTTAAAACCTGACACCCCACCCTGAGCCCTAAAACCACCCCTTTCCTTAAAACCTGGCCCATTAGCTCCAGCCCAACTTACCTCGTCACATCCTTGGCCTTTGGTCGGGTCCACCTTTCCTGGTCCTCTACCTGCAAGCCAGCTGCTAGAATGCTGACTGAATTAACAACACATATGAATGGTTCAGCAATATGCGTGGTTAAGGCACATAGGGCCATATTATCAAGAAAGGGCGATACATTATCGCCGCTTTTATCGGCAGGAAACTGCTGCTAAAGCGGCGATAATGGGCTTGATAATATGCCCTTGTGAATTCCCATAGAAGACCATGTTAACACCAGAACCTGGGCTTCTATGGGTATTCACAAGGGCATATTATAAAGCCCATTATCGCCGCTTTAGCAGCAGTTTCCTGCCAATAAAAGCGGCGATAATGTATCGCCCTTTCTTGATAATATGGCCCATGCTGTTCAGCTTGCGATGAAACGGAAAGCGTATGTAAAGCCACGATGTAAAGGCAGTTTCCCGAGTTATGTTGGTTTCATTCAAGCAGTACTGTTGTTAGCCTTTTTTCTTTCTGGTACTAGAATTTCTGCATCTATGGGGAAACAAAAGACATTTTTAGAACAGTTACAAATCTATTGTGAGCTTTTACACACATTTAATAATATTTAGTAAAATGCAAAGTTCAAGGAAGGAAAAACGCAGCCAGCAGAAATTCAGAACTTATGGCACACTTGCATTGATAATAACCTGCTGTGCCTATGTTAAAACTGCAAATAAAAGTGCAATAGATTATTACATCTGATAACCTACACTTCATTGTTTAATTTACATATGTAAATATGGTCTGGGTTATTCAAGCAACATGCAGTTCCAAAATTCACTCGTTTGTCAAAAGAATTTGAAAACTGTAGATACACAGAGCGGACAATATGCAGTAACATCAGTTTTCAGTTTTGATGTGAGCTCAAAAGTCAAGGAAACACATACTTTTCCTTCAGTGGCACAAAGGTGCTGCTCTTTTTTAGGAGTCCAGACTCTTCCATAAAACACAAATTCAACTTGTGAAAAATTGCATTGTTGGTTGACTCGGTTGTGATCCCTGGCCAAGCAACAGCCACAGTTCATTGCAAGGTGCGCCAAGAACAGTCACAAAATTAATCTGTGCTTAAACCTGGGTAGCTTGGCACAAAAAGCAATCAGTCTAAAGTTAGAGCCAATGTGTTGTAGCACACAAACAGCAACAAAGTGAAAATGCAACACAAGAAATATCCCAAACCATTTTCGAAAAATAGAGTACATTTTGATAAATTATTTGACACCAAACCATAAAAAGCCACTCAATAGAACCAGAGTTAAGAATTTTAAAGAATAAATGGGAAAAAATTGCACCTAAAAGATAAAAGCGCCAACCCCGATATTTGGTCGAGCTAGATTGGGTCAGAATCAAAAGCTATGGTTGACCACCATGGAGCACGGGTCGGATACAAAAAGTGGATTGGACCCGGTCAGCACTTACCCTCGGACGTAGAATTTTGTTTAAGGAAAAGTGTCTGAAAAGATAGAAGTTGAGTGGGGCAAGGCTGCAGAAGTGTCCAAGGAGGAGCATCATTGTCAAATAGACATGGAACTAAGTCATGGTGAAGATTTTTACCTTCTGACACAACAGCCGAGATGGAAGTTGAAAATCTCCAGCCCCACTAAGCAGGAGCCTGTAGCAAAAGATAGTTCCACAAGATTGGATACCTCTTTGGTGAAGGTTTTCTGAAATGGATTTGCTGTTGTGGAGAAGAACATAGTGGGAGAAGCCGCAAAGTCAATCCAAACGGCAATGTACTTTGAGCGGATAGGTGTGTAGATTGACCCCAGTCTCATCCTGGACATGTAGCACTGAGATATCCATTCACTCATCAACACACCCATGCACACAGTCAACCGCCCATGTAGCTGTTTCCACATGCACTCTTGAACTCATACACCTAGTGAATCAACTGCTCACACATCTATGCACAGAGTCACACACCTCCCAGCCACCCACACACACACTCAGTCTCCCATTCAAATACTTGGGCACCCAATCAACAACCCATATAGCCACTCATATAGCTACTGATCAACACATGCAGCAGCTTACAAAACAATAGACATACTGATGCACACATTCAGACAGTTTAGTCACTAACCCATGCATTTAGTAAGACACATTTAATCAGTCACTCATACAGTCAGTCACGCACCTACTAAATCCTTCTACCAGACAATATTACATCCACTCATTCTTTAATATGTAAAACATATTTAAACTTTACGGAAACACACAGTCACTGGATGATGTCATCAGTGATGTCATCAGTGATGTCAAATGAGATGTCATCAGTGATGTCATCAGTGATGTCATTTGAGATGTCATCAGTGATGTCACTGACCATGTCATGATTGATATATTATGTGACATCATCAGCAGTGGATTGTGGGTGCGCGAAATATAGTTAGTACAACTAACTTTATAGGAGCAATTTCAATGGTTTTTTAAATGTTAATTTCTAACTATATAAGGCCTGAAACCTATGGTTTTTTAAGTGAATTTGCAAGGTTTTTTAAATGCTAATTCCTAACTATATCAGGCTTGAAACCTATGGTTTTTTCAGTGAATTTCCCTTGAACACTGGGGGTCCCTGGGGGCCAACTGGCCCACCAGGAACCTCCAGTATGTGCCAGGGGGCTGCATTGCAGAGAGGTGCAAAAAGGGGCATGGCCTATTTACACGTCTCTGCAAGGCAGCCCCCTAGCACAAACTGGAGGTTCCTGGTGGGCTACATGGCCCCCAGGGACCCCCAGTATTCAAGGTGAATCATTTCCCCCTCTGCAAATGTGCCAGTGGGCCACGTTTGCAGAGTGGTGCCTTAATTATTCTTTGGGGGGGATCAGCAGGGTATGCGTACCCTGCGCGTATCCCGGGATTTAAAAAAAATGTTTTGGGCCTTGGGGGTCCTTGTGGGACCCCCTTAACAGGCCTAGGGGGCCAGGAACCTCCAGTATGCGCCAGAGGGCTGCTTTGCAGAGAGGTGTAATGAGGCCCACCCCTTTTGACACCTCTCTGCAAGGCAGCCCCTTGGCACATTTGCAGAGGGGGAACTAATTCCCCTTGAATACTGGGGTCTGCGCGGGCCAACTAGCCCACCAGGAACCTCAAGTATGCGCCAGGGGGCTGCATTGCAGAGAGGTGTAAAAAGGGGCGTGTCCTCTTTACACATCCCTGCAAGGCAGCCCCCTGACGCATAATGGAGGTTGTTGGTGGGCTACTTGGCCCCCAGGGACCCCCAGTATTCAAGGGGAATTAGTTCTCCCTCTGCAAATGCGCCAGGGGGCTGCCTTGCAGAGAGGTGTCAAAAGGGGTATGCCTCATTACACCTCTCTGCAACGCAGCCCCCTGGCATCTTTACAGAGGGGGAACTAATTCCCCTTGCATATTGGTGGTCCCTGGGGGCCAATTAGCCCACCAGGAACCTCCAGTATGCACCAGGGAGCTTTGTTGGAGATAGGCGTAATGAGACCCCACCCCTTTTTACACCTCTCTGCAAGGCAGCCCTCTGGCGAGTTTACAGAGGGGGAACAAATTCCCCTTGCAAATTGTGGGTCCCTGGGGGCCAACTAGCCCACCAGGAACCTCCAGTTGTCACCAGGCAGCTGCATTGCAGAGAGGTGTAATGAGGTTATGCCCCTTTTTACAACACTCTGCATAGCAGCTCCGTGGCGCTTACTGGAGGTACCTGGTGAGCTAGTTGGCCCTCAGGGACCCCCAGTATTCAAGGAAAATTACTTCCCCCTCTGCAAATGAGCCAGGGGGCACTTTTGCAGAGTGGTGCAGGGAGGGGGCAGGGCGGGGGCAGGGCTTGAGGTGACGGATTGCACAACTCTGCAAACGTGCCCCCTGACGTGTTTGCAGAGGGGGAACTAATTCCCCTTTAATACTGGGGTCCCTGGAGGCCAGCATTCCTTGCGGCTGAGCCGCCGCAGATGCTTTGACCGCGCCTGGAGGCGCATATAACACAGCTGGGGCCCCCCCAGCCACAGGGATCGTCACCCCCTGAGGCTACAGAAAAAACGGTTGGGGGAGCTCCAAGGTCCCCAAAGCCCCGGGGAGCACTCCCCCGGGGCTCTATGTATTGTGGGAAGGGGGCTGCGTGGCACCCCTCGTGGAGCACTCGAGGGCCCAGTCATCCCCCAGGGCTAAAAAAAAAAATGGTTGAGGGTGGTCCAAGGCCCCCAAAGCACTGGTGACCACCACTCCCCAGGGCTTTATGCATTGTGGGAGGGCCGGGTCCTGCAATGTTCCGGGGTGCCACCCTCCCATAGCAACAACATCTTTTCTCTCTTTCAAAATCTAAACCAGATTGCTTTTCCACATGGGGAGCTGCATGTTAGTAGCTTCCCATGTGGAAAAGCAATGCTGGCTCCTAAACACATAGGAGTTGTGCACGAAAGGCACTGGAGTCGTGCACCCTACAGATTTTGAGTTGTGCATCCAGCGCGTGCACACCAGGGGGCCGCACTAAGCGCCGCGCTGGGTGTGCGACTTCTAATTTTACCGTAAAAAATTACCCCTATCAGTAATTTCTAATATCCCCGGGGACCACATCCTTATAAAAAATGTTAGGGACTGTGGGGGGAGTCAAAATGCCCCCACGGCCCCGCCGGCTCCCCGCGTCCTTCGGGAGCCGACATTGCTTTTCCACATGGGGAGATGCTAACATGCATATGGAAAAGCAATCTACTTTGGATTTTGAAAGAGAGAACTGATTTCCCTGCTCAAAATCCTAACAAAGTTTACTATGGGAGGGCTGGAGCTGCGCATCTCCCGCCCTCTCATAGCAAATAGCAGTGTCCCTGGGGTAGGCACCATTTATTTATAGCCCAGGGGGTGGCTCTCACTCTTACATAGCAAGCAGCAATGCTGAAAAAATCTTCTTGTAAGATAACAAAGGATTGTGAAGTCCATTTTCGCCATTTTTGTTGTAGTTTGCTGCCGTTAAAGCAACAACAATTTTAACGCCGTGTTTGTAAATATTCCCCTAAGTTTTGTAATGTCGACAATCCTGTCTCCCATTTAAATAGGCACAAAGTATTTACTGAAGAGCATTGTGAATTGTGAAGCAACACTGTCTAATTGTGATTGATAAAGAATTGAAAGAGTTTTAAGATGGGAAAAGTGACGCAAAAGTGGCACAAGGGGCTTCTAAATCTGCTACACAGTGTTCTGTCTTACTTTGCTTTCCTTTCTGTTATGTAAAGGATCCTGTGTAATTATAACCATTACTTTACAGCCAGTACTTTTCAACCCTACCCCCAAACTGATTGAGGCGTGTTACCATAGTAACAACAAAAACTGTTCATGGAACAGTTAAGTGAGCACAGAGGTTAGAAGTTCACCACACAATGTTGGTAATCAAAACAATTACTGTGCTGGAGCATTAAAATGTTTCCATAGGAACCGTTAGTCGTAGAAGAAGTCAGTGGAAAACATAATAAAAATAATAGCAGGGGTTCGCTGGGGCCCCCACAGTCCCGGGGTTTCACTCATGTTGGGAGGAGGGTGCAGTAGGATGTGGAAATTATATTGGAAAAACAACAATGAGGCATATTGCGGCTTTTCTTTTTTTTTTTTTTTTTTTTTTAAATATATTTTTATTGCAGGAATTAGTACAACAATACAGTAACGACCAGCATCATATTATAGCCAACTCTTACAAGATACAGCCCACCGACCCCCTTCCATAGTATTGCTGTACAGCCAAGCGGCCCGTGTTCTTGGGGTTAGGCGGTGAAGGTAGCTGGGGTCAGTAGGGTGCTGGAGCTGGTCCGGATAACACACTGTCCGTCATCTGCTTTTCTAAACAAACCCCAACCCCCAAAAAAGAAACCCCCCCCCCCAACTACCAGACATTATGAAACTCCACCCCCCCCCCCCACCATCAGCGCTAGGGAGTTTATCACTGTAGGATCCACTGTTTGACCCACGGGGAAGGTAATAGTGCTGTTAATGCTAGTGGTTAACGGGACTCGGGTCTAGTTGCTTCTTCGTTTTCGGAGTCGCTGGGGGTACAATAATCCCTGAGGGCCTGCACCAGCGTTTCCCATTCTAACGCGGCCTCCTGCGCCTTCTCATTGCTTTGCCTCCATGCCAACTGATATCGCAGCGCGCTCTCACCCGCCGCCCATTTCAAAAGTTCACCGTGCCATCTGCAGCCCGTAGGACCAGCACGTGCCTTCCAATTCCTGGTCACCTCTCGCTTAGCCAGTAGGAGCCCCAGGTCTATAAATTTACTAGTGATTTTATTCCGGGGGGTATGGGGGAACCAGTGCAGTAGCCCTACCGCCGCATCTAACGATAAGTGCCTCCCCGTCACCTCTTCTAAAGTCGCCGTCACCTCCTGCCAGTAGGCCGTCAAACCGGGACAGGCCCACAGCATGTGTAAGAGGTCCGCCTCCTGAGCCGGGCACCTAGGGCATTCCGCCGAGGCTGCGGCAAAATAACGCCTGATCTTAACCGGGGTCAGGTACGCCCTATGGAGAACATAGTAGTGGACTAGTTGGAAACGGGCACAACGCGTACCCTTCCATGCTCGCCTCACCAGCTGGGACCAGGTCGTCTCCGGGATCTCCCTACCGATGTCCTCTTCCCAGCGGGACTTCAGTGTGGTGAGAGGGACCAACCCCTCGGTAATCAGCCTGCCGTAAAGGCAGGTGACCGCCTTCACTGTTCCCGCCGACATCATTACATACTGGCACACCTGAGACAATTGAGGTTCCTCTAGTCCGTTTTGCCAATACGCCTGGATCACTCGCACAATGGCCGAATGCAGCAGAAAGTCGCCCCGGGGGATCCCAAAGCGGTCAATGAGATCCTGAAAGGACAGGAGCACTCCGTCCTCATACAGGTCTCCGACGAGCTGTAAACCCGACTCCTCCCAGTCCGCCAATCGCGACCAGTCTCCTCCGTGGGGGAGGGCCGTCAGCATCCCTAATGGTATTTCAGGTGCATATGGGGTCCGCAGGTGACCTCTGTTATGAGCCCGATTCCAACAGAGTCAGATAGTCCGCTCCTCCATCGACAGGTCCCGAAGGACTAACCGCTGTCGCAGCGCGATAAAGGAGAGGACGTGCCTGGCTATACCCGTCCCCCTACCGTCTTCCGGGCCTCTGAACTCCCTGGCTATCTCCTGGGTGTATGTCTGGAGCTGCGCCGCCAGATAGTACTTCTCAAAGTCCGGCACAGCGAGCCCCCCTTCGTCTTTCGGCCTCATCAGGGTATTGAGGGCCACCCGCCGCCGGCCCGTGCCCCAGAGGAACCCGATCACCATAGAACGCAATCGGCGAAACGTAGCCGGTGGTACCCAGATCGGCAAAGTCCGAAAGTAATACAATAGTCGGGGGAGCGCCACCATTTTGAGCAGGGCAATGCGTCCTGCCACGGAGAGCGGCAGCGTGGCCCAAAAATCCATGCTGCCTCGGAGTGCTCGCATGCAACGGGCAATGTTTCCGTCTAGGAGGTCGGGCTGGTCGTGGTACACAAATACCCCAAGGTATTTAAAGCAGTCGGGTTCCCATCTGATCTCTCTACTTAGCGCCGGATTGGGGACACCCCTACGCATCGGGAAGAGGCAGGTCTTAGACCAGTTCACTCGTAGGCCTGAGACTTCCCCGAACTCCGTTAGCGCTAATTCCGCTCCCCGCAATGCGTCGATCGGATCTTCCAGGAAGAGCAACAGGTCGTCCGCATAGAGCGAAACGTAATGCGGACCCGCCGCTGTCCATAAGCCCGTATAGTGGACTCCCGAGCGAAGATGCATCGCTAGTGGCTCCACCGCTAGTGCAAAAAGAAGCGGGGATAAGGAGCACCCTTGCCGCGTGCCACGCTCCACCGGATAACGCGACGAAATCAAAGGGCCCGATCTAACCCTGGCTGAAGCAGAAGCGTAAAGAACTGCTGTCCATTTAACAAATCCCTCTCCAAGGCCGAATTTCCGCAATACCACGTCCAAATAGTCCCACTCCAGGCTATCAAACGCCTTCTCCAGGTCCACCGACAAAACTACCGGGGACGGGGCATCCGCAAACGGTTCCCCAAGCAAGCGAAACAACCGTCGGATGTTCATGGTTGTATTTCGCCGTGGGATGAAACCGGCTTGGTCCTCGTGTACTAAGGAACCCATGTGTCCCAACAGCCTCGAGGCCAAGATACTGCTCAATATCTTGTAGTCCACCGTCAACATTGAGAGGGGACGGTAGGACCCCGGGTCAGACGAGTCTCGGCCTGGCTTGAGAAGAGGAACCACCAACGCCTCACACATCGAGCCAGGGAGGCGACCCAGCCTCTTCGCCTCTCTGTAGACCACCAGTAAACGAGGGGCCAGAAGGTCAGCATAAGCTGCATAGAACTCCACCGGCAGGCCATCCAGGCCCGGGGTCTTGTTCCTCGCCATCCGTTTGATGGCCCCGCGGATCTCCCCCAAGCCTATGTCAGATCCCAGGGCGTCTGCCACCTCTCGTTCCACTGTGCGGAGTTCCAGCGGGCGAAGATAGTCAACAAGCCGATCCGGGTCGCGCGCGGAACGACTGCGATATAAACATTCGTAATAATGCCGGAAGCAAGTAAGAATCTCCGGTTGGGTGTACACCTCGGTCCCATCCGCCCCACGCATCTTAGTCGACGTTTGGGACTGGCGCGTAGGGTTGGCCAACCACGCCAGTAATGCGCTCGACCTGTCGCCCTCCGCTATAGACCGGACCGTGTAGGCCTTGTAATCGAAACAGCGGAGCCGTTCGACTTCCACCGCCACCCTCTCCCTCGCCTCTACCGTTCGTGTTTGCAATTCCGGGTGTCCGGGTCGGCCAATTTCGAGCTCGCGAAGCGTTCGGTCCGCTGCGTCTAAATCAGCCAGGATAACACGCCGCATGCCCACCCTCTTAGAGATACAGTACCCCCTCACCACCACCTTGAAAGCGTCCCATTCGAACGCCCTAGTACTCGCGGAACCGCCGTTGGATGCAAAATAATCCGTGATTTTCTCCCCTAGGTCTGCCTTGAAGACACTGTCCTCGAGGATCTCGGGGCGCATCTTCCAGGTGGGTACCGCTGGCGTCCCAGGGAACCAGCGAATGTCCAGTAGGAGGGGGTTATGGTCCGAAATGGTCCGCGATAAATACTCCGATCGGACCGCTGCCGAGACTACTTCGGACGAACCAAGAAAGCCGTCCAGTCTGACATGCAGCTCATGAAGGCTCGAAAAGTACGAATAATCTCTAGACGCGGGGTGATGCGCCCTCCAGATGTCCGTCAAACCCCAGCGGGTCTGCCAATCTTGACGGCCCTTAGCCACCCGCCGGACCGGGGAGTCGGGGAGCGGGGGATGCGAGCGGTCCATGTCTACATCTACCACGGAGTTAAAGTCTCCCCCTAGCAGGAGGGGACCGGTGAAAAGGTGGGCCAACGAGCCCGATAACGCGGAAAGGAAGGCAGTCTGATCCATATTAGGGGCATACACACAACAAACATTCAAGTCCCTCCCTCCTAGCGTGCCTGATATGGCCACGAAGCGCCCCTCCGGGTCCAACACTGTCCTCGTGACTTGAAAGGGGACTCCTGCCCTGATCCATATTAGCGCCCCCCTGGCATAAGCAGAGTACGCCGTGGAGAAGACCTGCCCTCGCCACCTACGCTGAAGCGCCGCCCCTTCCGCCTTGTTCAGATGCGTTTCCTGCAGCAGCGCCATTTGCACTCCCCTACGCACTAAATAAGCGTGGACCTTGTGACGCCTAGACATAGTGTGAAGCCCCCTCACGTTCCAAGTAATACATTTCAAGTTAGCAACATCAGCCATTGTCCCAAAGTGTTCTTGCACAGTCTCCCCGTCTGGGTCCCCACAAAGAAAAAACATCATTCCTCCCAGCGCTGTCGGCGGCCATTTTCCCCAACCAGAACCAAACCCCCCAAAACTCAACAAAACCCCCACCCAACCACCCCAGAACAGGACCCAAACTGCACCATCTAGATCCCATCCAAACTTCAACGGAGAACAACCCCAAAAACCCCACTAGTCCTACGGTCGCCACCGTAGGAAGGCCTTATGGGCCAGGTGCGGGCTGAGCGGAGGCAGTGGGCCCTCGTCGCCCAGGCTACCAGGACTATCATAAGCCCCCCCGTATCAAAATCTTTCGGGGCAAGAGTAGAAGCCTCCCGACCCTCCCTCTCCCATTGTCAGCAATAAAGGACGGCAGCCGCCTCCCCCCTGCCGGGCCCCCACCCAAAACAAGGCAATCGATCCCATTACCCCTGTCCGTCCAGAATGTCCTCCACCGACTTCGGTGTGATCACCGGTGTGTGGGTACTGTCTGCCACTGAGTCTTCCGAGTCCGACGGTGCCCCCGAGCACCCGGGCCTTCTTCCTCCTCTTCGATGTCTTCGCCCTTTGCTCTCGACAGTTCCGATAGAACTTCCAACACTCCCCTCCGCTCCGATGATGTCTCTGCTGTCGAGGGTCCTCCTGTGCGGCCGCGGCGATTCCTGTCCCTTTTAGAGCGCCTCCTTTGTTCCGGCTCCTCCGCCTGATGGGTCGAGGCGTTATAACCATCCTTCCCTGTTCGGTACAGTTCGAGCCAGTCACAGGCCTCCTCCGGGGTGTCAAAGAACTGGGTTTTGTCGTCGACAATGACTCGGAGCCTCGCGGGAAATAGGAGTGAATATTGGATGCCTTCACTCCTGAGTTCACGCTTAACCGCCAGGAAGGAGAACCGCTTGCGCTGCGTCTCGTAGGTATAGTCAGGGAAGATGTTCACCTGGCTGTTTGCAACCTGGAACGGGCCATTGTGTCTGGCGGCATTTAGGATCAGGTCTCTGTCCCGGAAATGTAGCAACCGCGCCACCACCGGCCTCGGGGCTCGTCCCTGTTGCGGGGGTCGCGCTGGAACTCTGTGGGCCCGTTCTAGAGTGTAAAAGGAGGACAGGCCCTCTGGGACCACCGTGTCTCGGAGCCAGGTCTCCAGGTAGCGCACCATATCGCCCTCCTCGACCTTTTCCGGCAGGCCCACTACCCGAATGTTATTCCTCCTGTTTCGGCCTTCCGCATCCTCCGCCCTCCGTTCGAGGGTCTCGATTCGGGACATGGCATCCTTGATCGTCGCAGCTAGGGTTCTCTGCGCCGGTTCCATAGTCCTCACCGTGCTCTCCACCTCCTTGACCCGGTCCGAGAGCTTTCCATGGTCTGCCCTAAGAAGGCCCAGGCCAGTCGCCACCTGGGCAATGTCCTGTTGAAGGGCCGACCGAGTTGCCTCTATGGCTTCCAGTACACGGTCGAATTGTTGCTGGAGTGGTGCGCCACCAGGTCTTTTAGGATCTCCGTGTTCTTCCTTGTCCTGGGCCTCAGAGTCCGAGGTGGCCTGGCTGGGTCCCTTAGCTCCTCTAGGTTTCCCCATGCTGCCAGGGGCTCTCCGCAAAGGTCCCGGAGTAGTCGCCTCCGTGTGCAAGTGTCTAGCACCTTTTTCCCGGGATTCCGCTCTCCAGTCCGGGATGGGCGATCTCCTTCTCCAGAGCCTGTGGAGACTCCGCCGCTTCGGCTCACGCCACCGCCCCGGCGTCCGAGGGCACCGATAAGGGGGCGGAGATACCCGTCTCCGAGTCGGGCAGGCCCGTTCACCTACTATAGCTCTGGGGCACGGGCCACCAACTCCCCCGGTTGTCCTGTGGCGCCCGAGCGTCGCGCCATCCATGTAGTTGGGGCGGCCAGGAACTCGCAGCCAGTTGCGGAGTCGCGGTGTCGACCACTGCCTAGAGCCGAGCGCTCCCGTGCCCGGCGCCCTCTAGCGCGTGGGCACCCGCTCGGACGTCCAATCGAGTATGGTCCCGCTGTAGAGGGTCCGAACCAGCCAATGTCTAATGTCTAAAACGGCTGAGGCTGGTGAAGCCGGGTGCCGGGCGACATCCGCGAGACCTCCTCAACTCCGTAGGTCCGATCAAGGGGACAAAGGGGTCCGGGCGCCATATTGGGTCGCACTTCGCCACTCCGCAAACTTCGGCATTTCTTCAAAGCCACCTCCGTCCAAACTCCACCAGGGCCCTCGGAAGGGTGTCGTCGCCTCGCTCAACCGAATGCGGGGTCTGGGGTGCCCCTCAGCCTCCGATATTCAGGATAAATCCGGGCTCAGTCCCGGAGCCGAGCTCTCAGGCGACCATCGCCATCGGCGCCCAAGCCACGCCCCCCTTTTCTTTAATATAATGTGGAATAATGTTTATTTATTAGGCAGTGTTCACTTTTGTTACAGATAGAGTCACTTTGTTACAGGAAATGTATTAATATGTAGGAGGGCGTGTTCTGTAAGTGTGTGTGGAACAAATTTAACATTTATTTGGCTAAGGAGTTACAACAACATGCTTAATTTTCATTTGGTGCGAACTATTGACTTCTGCTCCGGAGAGTAGAAAGGACATCTAATTGGCTTACATGTTGTAAGGAGGACTTTCCTGAAATTTATGTTGGTTGGTTGTGAACTATTGAAAGTAGAAGTGTTGCCAGCCAATCACTTCCGCCTCGACGAGTAGAAGGGACATCTGATTTGCTGACTTGCTCCAAGGAGGACTTTACCAAGCTTAATGTTGATTGGCTGGAAACTGTTAAAAATAGAAGTGTTGTCAGTGATTCCTTCCCTCTTCGCTGAGTATTAGGGACATTTTATTGGGTAATGTGTTCCAAGTGGGACCTTACGAAGCTTAATGTTCATTGGCTGTGAAGCATTAAAAGTTGATGTTTTGGCAGTCATTCCTTTCTCCTCTGCGGAACAACATGGACATTTTATTTGCTCAAGTGTTCTGAGCACAAGTTTGCTCCTTATTTGGTGGGAACAGTTCATTATTGTTAGTGATTTTGTGACGCACTTCCAAAGGAGTATGGGAAAAGAAATTAGTAGAGGGGAGGGTAGGAACACTATTCAGTCTGTACAGTGTTCGTAGGTGGTGGAGAGGGATTATGAGGGAAAAAATTGTTTTTATATGTTTCAAGGGCCATTTATATAATTGCCGTGTGGTGTACAAATCACGACGGAAAAATGACATTGTCTTGCTGAGTTTTTTTTATCAAGTTTGCCGGTGGGATACTTCCCAGGAGCACTATTTACTTATAATGTGATGTTTACTTTTCTGATGGGGAGGTGTGGTTGCGCAGCAAAAATTTCAGTCTAGGTTTGAAACAGTTTTTATTTAGCAAATACAAATAAAATGTCTTTAGAAACTGACGATGTATATATGAAAGGGGTGACAAATAAAAATGCAATTTCATAAAATATCAGTTAAGCATGGCCATACCGTCCTTTTTTCTGTCCAGTTTGTAAAAGTGTTGCCCTATATTCTTGATAATGTAAAAGGGCATCAGTTACTTTTAGATAAGGTAAAATAGAAGTGCTACAACAAACACTCCCGCACTACATTATCAGGTCAGGAGAACAAGTAAAAAACAGTTAAATACAAGTGACTATATAATACATAGAAAGGTATGCATTTTTATTTTTCAAATTTGTATTTTGTAGAATTCAGGAACGTTCTGTCATAGTGCTTAGAGGTCGCACACTGTTATGCTAATAAATCACATACTCACTTAAGAATATATAGGATAGTACTATTATAATATACAGAACTGGTCCTATTTATTCTTTAGGGAGAAGGTGAAAAGGAACCTCAAATAAGAAGAATAGAAATTAGAAAATAACATTCAGAAATATCGGGTTTATCAAATATGTAAAGTAATAAAATATGTATGAAAGCCATATTTTTTATTCTGCAATTTCGTAAAATATGCCCCCTGAAAAAAATATCTTATCAAGTACATTCTAATGTTTCGTAAGCTGTATTACAGATGGTGCCGAAAAAATCTCCTATTCCTTTTCTGTAACAATAGGACAATCTATTACAATATAACGATTTATACCATTGCTACAGAAAAAAGAAAAGGAAAATAAAGTTTTCTATTTAACAGAAGATCCATAACGAAATACTTTTGAGCAGTAATTATTTTCGGAGCTTGTTTTTTCCGGGAGGTCAAAAAGTTTGATCTTTGTGGCGTAAACTCCTCTGAGATCATTATGACTGTGAAAACTATAATATATAATATATATTCACAGTACATGATCAAAAGGGGGGAGCAGACTAAAAACCAGAAGCTGGTGACGGTGCTTGTATATCTTTACTCTTTGTGCCGACAGGTCATGAACGCCACTGAGATCAGCATAACTGTTAATATTATAATATACATATTAACAGTATATGATCCCTAGGGGAAAACACACTAACAACTGGAAGGTGGTAATGTTGATTGTAAATGTTTAGGGTTTGCGCCGACAGGTCACCAACACCTCTGAAGCGATAATATTATAATATAGAAAGTCAAAATATATAAGCTGAAAGGAGCCAGAAAAGGAGCAATGTTTGTTGTAATCTATCAGTTTCTGAAAACAAGCTGCTGACGTTACAGAGAAAAAAGGAAAAACATGCAATAAAACTTTTTTCTAGATATAAATGTTTAAATATTGACAAATAGCCACAAATTATAAATATCTACTATGCCCTAATGAAACAACCTACAACTCCTGAATATGTTTGTTGATGCAAAACAAGAATGCGATGCTAGAAAAGGGAACCTGCATCACAGATTGGCGACGCAGAAATAACTCGTGAAAACGAAACTAATCGCACAACAGGTGTGGTTTTTATAGTTTTTGGTTGTTTAGTAGTCTATGGAGGAAAGATTCCGCTCCGCCTATGTAGATGTCATGTTTTACAGTTTACACGTGCTGACGTTTTAACTGTTTTACTTGTGTACGTGTTGGGAAAAGTTACAAACTGTGAAGCTGTAAAGGCTTTGATTTCCATAGTGACATATATAAGGTTCTCATTATCAACATACGTTGGAGAGTTTAAAAAGTGTTACCCGGTAAAGTGGGTCCTTTGCATTCTCATGATTAAAAACATCTAAATAGAAGACATTAAAAAAATATTGTTTACTATAGATGAAAAAAACGTGTTAATATGTGTTATCACTATGCTGTTAAATAAAAAAAATGCCAGCATTTGTAAAGCATAAAGCTACCTTCGGGAAGGTGTGCCGACGCTTGGGGCATTGGGGAGATTAAGCAAGGTGTGGCGCCGTGGGCAGGGTGACTGATTCCGGAATCTGGGGATCACGGTTCAATCCCCGGGACCGGCGACAGATTAGCCCAGCACCATGTGACTCTGGGCAATAGCTTGCTTAATCTTCCCGACGGCCCCCAGCGCCTAGAGAACGTAACGGGTGATGGTTTGCACTTTCCAAATGTGGATTATTATTACCTACAGTGAGATAGTGGTGGGCTAAGATGCTGATGGACTTTGGAATTGAACTGTGAATGCTGTTGTTCGACGTCAGGTATTATAGGTGCTGCGTCATACTTTTACCACAGTTATATGGTAATTACGGCTAATTACGTTGAAAATATTCTTAAATTATAAGTAGGGCTCCTTATTTTATATGTTTACTGATTTTTACAGATAAATACAGACAGTAAAGTATTTATTTTCCTCTTTGTATTTATTTGGATAAATACGGAAATTGGGTTATTTTTTGAGTGATTCTAAATGCTGTCAATGATGAGTACTAGGTCAATAGGTCTGTTGTTCTAAAAGTAAAAGGGTAAAAACAATAAAATACTTTTAGTAAAGAGCCTTAAAGAGCAATATATATGCTCGTATAAGAAAACTTGCACATTTCAATATGAAGGTTGTGTATAGTTTATCATCTAAGAGTGTGTAAATGAGTGAAAACAGTGTGTCTTTCAGCCATGATTGTATATTTAGCATGTAAAAAAACTAATTTAAAGTGTCTAATGTGTAAACTAGTACTTACATTAGTTGCTAGCTATGTGAAAGTCTATATTAGTTATTAATTAGTTAAGTGAGTATTTCTATGGGAAAGTAAATGTGTGTGTTGTTGGGTGGGAGGTGTGTGACTGTCCAAAGATGTGTAAATAGTTGATTTAGTAGGTATATGAGGTTAGGACTGTATGTGGAAACAGTTGTTTGGGTGAGTGAATCTCTTTATGGGTGCGGTGATGAGTAAATATATTTCTCAATGAGACATGTCCAACAAAGTACAAATATAAAAGGCACTGTTTGTGACAGTTGTTGCATAGAAATAAGCATACATAAGACTCAGTGATTGTATGAGTGACTGTATCAAAAACTGTATACTTGTAATAGTGATTTTATAACAAACTAAGGGAGTCATTAGGATGACGGGCGGACTTAGTCCACCTGCCATCCCATCGGATTATGGGACTGCCCGCCATAAGGGCGGGGGTCCCGTGGGGGGTATTAGGATGCGCCCGCCACAGTGGCGGGCGCATACTGCATGTTTAACATTGTGGTGGGCGGTGCTCTCAGCACCGCCCGCCACAATGCTAAAAATGCATGTGATGCGTTTGCATACACAAAGCGACAGGCACCGCGCGATGCCTGCCGCATTGTGTATGCAAATGCAGTGGTACCCCCCATTTGCAACCCCCACCTCGCCTTCACCATGGGGGCCGGAAGGGTTCCCCCAAAGTAAAGACCGCCTGCCTTTCCGTGGCGGCATTGTAGCCATGGGATCCTCCTGAGGCTCAGCCGGGAGTAGTCACTATCGCTCGTATCACCTTTTAAAACTTGTGTAGAAATCGTTTTTTTAAAACACTCACCGAGCTTCCTGGCCCCCGATCTACTTGGTTCAGGCACCCCCACACAGTGGAATTAGCGCTGAAGAGGGAGAATCTCTGACAAACTTCTGCCGCCATTACCCATGCCCAGCCACGGGACACGCCCACTTTGAGGCCACACCCCCCGCAACAACTACTTAAAGCGCGCTGAATACAAGCGTCGCATTTAACATTGGAACCTCCCGAGGCTCAGCCGGGAGTAGTCACTATCGCTCGTATCACCTTTTAAAACTTGTGTAGAAATCGTTTTTTTAAAACACTCACCGAGCTTCCTGGCCCCCGATCTACTTGGTGCACGCACCCCCATAAAGCGGAATTAGCACTGAAGAGGGAGAATCTCTGACAAACTTCTGCCGCCATTACCCACGCCCAGCCACGGGACACGCCCACTTTGAGGCCACGCCCCCGCAACAACTACTTAAAGCACGCTGAATACAAGCGTCGCATTTAACATTGGAACCTCCTGAGGCTCAGCCGGGAGTAGTCACTTTCGCTTGTATCACCTTTTAAAACTTGTGCAGAAATCGTTTTTTTAAAACACTCACCGAGCTTCCTGGCCCCTGATCTACTTGGTGCAGGCACCCTCACACAGCGGAATTAGCACTGAAAAGGGAGAATCTCTGACAAACTTCTGCCGCCATTACCCACGCTCAGCCACGGAACAAGCCCACTTTGAGGCCACGCCCCCCGCAACAACTACTTAAAGCGCGCTGAATACAAGCGTCGCATTTAACATTGGAACCTCCTGAGGCTCAGCCGGGAGTAGTCACTATTGCTCATATCACCTTTTAAAGCTTGTGTAGAAATCGTTTTTTTTAAAACACTCACCGAGCTTTCTGGCCCCCAATCTACTTGGTACAGGCACCCCCACAAAGCGGAATTAGCGCTGAAGAGGGAGAATCTCTGACAAACTTCTGCCGCCATTACCCACGCCCAGCCACGGGACACGCCCACTTTGAGGCCATGCCCCCTGTACCCTTCCTCTGCCCTATAAACATGTGTATCTACCGGAAGCGCAGCGGGCGCAACGATTGTGCACCGAAGCCGCGCTTAAGGCAAGCTCGTCTGTGCTCGTCCGCGCCGAGTCCGGGCCCAGGGTCATACCCCCATACCTCAGTTACAAGAGCCCAGGTATTACAGTGCTGAAACCCTTCACGGTTTCAGGCCCCCTGTTACGAACTGCCTATTGCATCTCTATCACGCTGAAAACATTCCACAAACCTGTCCAAAATGCAAATCAACCCTCAAACCTAAGCCGGCCACAGAACTGACACACGACTCCCGTATGTGTATGCTAAATTGCAGATCCCTCCTGAAACACAGAGCGGACTTTGCCCTACTATTAGAAGAACGCATGCCGGACATAGTATTCCTGACGGAAACATGGCTCACCACAGACTCCGACCCTGCCCTAGTAACCGCCCTCCCTCCAGGCTTCCAAATCACTCGGCAAGACTGACCTGAGGGGAGAGGAGGAGGTCTAGCAATCATTTATAAAGACCAGTTTCATTGCCGAGTTACTCCTGAAACCATTCCTGACTGTGAGAGCCTTGCCTTCAGTCTCGAACTTTCCCCCAATAACTGCTTCTCAGGAACACTTATCTACTGTCCCCCAGGCCCCCCTAAGCAATTCCACAATCTTCTTCCTTCGATTGTGGCGGAACGCGTTAGTACCACTTCTAATTTCCCTCTGTTAGGTGATCTCAACCTTCATTTCGATTCTGTATTGGATCACACAGTCACTACACTCGTAGATGACTTAGCTGTTCTGCAACTAACCCAACATGTCAAAACCCCATCTCACGTTAAGGGCCACCTGTTGGACCCTGTGATCAGCAACTGTGTAGACCTTGTAGCCGGACTACCAATTCCGCTCCCATGGACGGACCACTTACTGGTCCCCTTCACCTGGACCACACTTAAGCCTCCACCGACTGGACCCACTACAAGATTCACCACAGCCTGGTCTCGCCACTCAGTCGACGAATGGTCCATCAAGCTCGCCAGCAACCAACCCCTCTACAATGAGGATCCTTGTCTAGCCAACCAGGCTTACGAAGACTAGATCACACAAACTCTTGAAGACACCCTCCCTAAAAGTAAAACCACACTGAAACGCTCCCACAAAACTGCCCCGGTATACGGAGGCTCTCAGGGAAAAGAAACGCCAATGGAGAAAAACCGAAAGACGATGGCGTTTAGACTATTCTCCAGGAAATAAAATTCCCGACAGAGAGTCAATCAATGACTACAAAGCAGAAGCCAAAGCTGCTCAGGCTATATACTTTTCGAACAAAATTATCCGAGCCAAATCAAAACCAAAAGAAATTTTCCAAATTGTGAAAAAACTTACCAAACTCCCACCTAGCCTGCACAAAACAAAATCCACAACCCACTGCGATAACGTAGCCGAGTTTTTCCACCAAAAAGTTAACAAAATCTATTCATCCTTCCCCCCATACCAGACATCATAAAGTCAGCATCCCAGATCACACTGCCAACCATTAGGGATGTCCTGAACATATCTATCACCTCCGGCACTGTCCCTCCTGTCTGGAAACGGGCCATGGTCCGAGCATTGTTAAAGAAACCCAATCTGGACCCCTCAGATTTCAGCAACTACCGACCTATCTCCCTGCTCCCGTGGGTGAGTAAAATCCTGGAAAGATACATTAATCTCCAACTGGTGAATTTCTTAGAAGACCACCAATTGTTAGACCCCACCCAGACGGGTTTCAGACCCAAACACGGAACCGAGTCCGCCCTCCTTATGGTCACTGAGGAATCCAGAAAAATCATGGATCAAGGAGGATCAGTGGCAGTGATCCTCCTCCACCTCAGAGCGGCATTCGACACGGTCAGACACGACACCCTGCTGTACCGTCTGTCTAGTGTCAGAATCGAGGACAAAGCCTGGCTTTGGTTCAAATCCTTCCTGGAGGACGGATCCTTTTGAGTGTTCGATGGTGAGTCTGTGTCCACTAGTAGACCACTAAGGTACGGAGTCCCTCAGGGCTCCTCTTTAAGCCCTGCACTTTTCAACATCTATATGAGGCCATTGGCTGAGGTCGTCCATCCATTTGGGGTTAAGAATATTTCTTACGCGGACGACACTCAGCTGGTGGTCTCATTGGCGCAGGAGGCCAACACGCCAATGTCAGGCGGACTTAGAGAGTGCCTAGAGGAAGTAAAGAACTGGATGTGCTCATCATCCCTCAAACTAAATAGGGACAAAACAGAGCTGATGCTCCTGGGCCCCTCCGACCACAGCTTCTTCAACTCTTTGTGGCCCCCCAGCACCCAAGGACAACATCAAGAGCCTTGGGGTGTGGCTGGATAGATCCCTCTCATTCAATACCCAGGCCACAAAACTTTCAGCTACCTGTTTTGGCCTCCTTAGGATGTTAAAGAAAATCCTCCCCCTTCTACCCATGGAAGCTAAGCAGGTAGCCATCCAGGGTTTAATACAGTCTCTAGACTTTAACAGCGTGCTCTACCTTGGCGTTCCAGATTACACCTTACGCAGACTTCAGACAGTGCAGAACTGTGCGGCTCGCTCACTGCTTGAGCTTCCTCGCAGGCAATCAGTGAGTGCCGGTCTGGTCAGCCTTCACAGGCAGCCAGTGCGCAAGAGAATCCTCTTCAAGGCCATGAGCATTGCCCATCAGACCTTCTGGAACACAGGTCCTTTGATTACCCGTGAATTAGTCACCCATTACCAACCCAGCAGAAACCTCCGCTCAAGCCAGACCTTTATGGCTATGGCCCCAAGAATAAAAAAGACTAGGTCTGGCGGCAGGACGTTCTCCTACAATGCCTTCAAGACCTGGAATACTCTCCCCCTACATCTTAGAGCCAACCCCAACCTTTCTTCATTCCGCAAGCAGTTAAAGACATTCCTATTCAATCCTCCCCACTAATTCTCTGCTAGCCACCCTACGAGGTCACCTCTGTTATTTCCTAGCACTTGGACGCCCCTGGGCAGCAATTTGCGCTCTATAAATTTACCTTCATTTCATTTCATGGAAAGGCATTTCACAAAGCCCATCCTAATATGGCTGGCGGTGTCTGATAGACACAGCCACCATATTAAACCTTTTCCGCCCCGGTCGTAAGGCGACCGGGGCGGAAAAGCGGCGGGCGGTCTTTTTGTTCGCAGCAGCCCCCCGCCATAGTAACATGGCGGGGGGAAATGAGTGGCAGGTGAACAAAGATGTCGGGCGGATCGCCACCGCTAGCATGGCGTGGCGATGCGCCTGACATCTTAATGGGCCTCTAAGTATGAGTTACTATCTATATGAATAAATAAAGTGGTGTTTGTATAAGTGTGTAGCTTAGTAAATGTAAGTATTGTTTGCATAAGTGAGTAGGATGACTGCACAAGTGACTAGGATGTGTGCTGGTGTGTAATGTCGATGTAGGTGTATAAGTATATATAATAGTGTTCTATTGATCTTTGTTAGCATGTATGAGTGAATCTTTAGGTAAGTGTTTAGATGTGTGTGTAGATGTAGGAATCACTGAGTGGGTTTTTAAAAACTTGTGTTGGTTTGTCAATGGTTTAAACATGGTACTCCATATTTTATAATGAGTGTTGACAGGTTATACCAGTGTATGATTTGATGTATCTCATTGTCACGTGGATGATGTTAGCAGTGATGTCATCAGTGATGTCATTTAAGATGTCATCTGTGATGTCATCAGTGATGTCACTGACCATGTCATGAATTATATAATATGTGACATCATCAGCAGTGGATTGCGGGTGCGAGTTATAGTTAGTACAAATAACTATAACGGAGGAATTTCAATGGTTTTGTACGAGTGAAATGTCAAGCTAACTATAACACCCCTAAAACCTATGGTTTTTTCAGTGCATTTCAAAGGTTTTTTAAATTCTAATTCCCAACTATAATATGTCTGAAACCTATGGTCTTTCCAGTGAAACTCAAAGGTTTTTTAAATGCTAATTCCTAACTAAAACATATCTGAAACCTATGTTTTTTTCAGTGAATTTCAAAGGTTTTTTAAATGTCTATTTTTAAATGTACTAATTGTTCTATTTTTTTCATATTGTTTTACTATATTTTTTTATCTAATCTTTAGATATTTTATTTTTCAAATTACATTAGACATATTTAATAAAAATGTAAAAAAATATATATATTGTTTTATTTTTTATGGTCTTTTAAATATCTTTATATTATTATTTCTTTCTATTTTTTGGGAGTCGTGCACCCAAAGCGCACCCTTCTCGTTCACTGCGCGGAACATGTCCGCCATTTTAGGATTGTTCTGTAGGATCAGCGTACGCTGTGCGACGAATACTACTTTCCCAACGTGGACGCTATGTGATTTGTACGTGACTCATAGTGCATACTCGACAAGTACGTATTATGCGACACGATGGTCGTGTGGTTGTGCGTGACGTCATATGCGTATCGGACGCGGTGTGTGCGCAAACCCCACAAAATGTTTTAATGTTAAAAAATGTATATCTATATATATATATATAATATAAATATTAAGACAAGACATTATCTGAGCTAATCATAAAAATATTTCTCTTTAACTTTCAATAAAGTTACATTACTTATAAATGCAATTGTGTGAAGTCGCGCTGGGTGCAAATTGGGTGCAAGCTGCTTACATGCATCCTACGTGTTTTCTATGTGATCAGAAAAAAAGAGATTTGATTGGTTCATTATACTTCCTATTGTAAGTATTGAAGGACCCCACCCATTTCAATCACACTTATTGGACCTTCCTGAGGAGAAGACATCTACTAGCAAAACTTGCTCTTTTTCAATTTTGCACACCAATTTGTGCCTTAACCTCCCCCTCCAGAGAAGTATACTTCAATTGTGTGGAAGTTTTTTACTTTTCCACTTGGGCAGAAAAAGGTTAATGCAACCAAAGTTACTTGCAAAATCTGCAAGGCGGTCCTCTCCAGGGGAGACCCTACATAGAAATACTCATGTTGAACAGCGAGTATGTAAAAACATCTTCAAACTCGACACGCCATCAACCTTCCAGGGAAGAAATGAGAAGACTGAGAGAAAATCCTCCTCGACCACCGGCTGTTGCAAGTACATCTGGGGCAACACCATCAATTTCATCATCTCCTCCTTATAACTTCATCATCTCCTCCAGATATTCATCCACAATTGGCAGGGGTCAGGATGCATTGTGTTCAATGCAATTGTCTTATTTATATGGGGAGTAGTCGGTGGACCTTGTTTGTGGTGGCATCGACAACCACCGTTGTTAGTTTCCTTTTTTTTTCTCCTCCTAGTTTTTAGTTCTGTTTGTCCTGTTAACATTTTTTCCCTCTTTTAAAAAAACTCACACAAAATCGTTCAAAAAATCAAAAACAAATATAAAACCACAAAAAGAAAAAACAGTTCTCTTCAAAACTAACTACTCTGGTTAAAGAAAGAGCTAAACTTGTATGCTAGTGTGTGAAAGTTTACATGTATGTATGTCTAGTAGATAATTGACTGAAAGAAAGCATTTGTGGTGTATGGTGAATGCATAAGTGCAGAACTATAAGAAAGTACTGCAGCATGACACTGTAAAGTGTTTAGCTACTGCGTGCTGTGGTACTTCCGTAGCACAGGGATGTAACATATGTACATAACTATGTTGCAAGTCTGTGCTTTCCACTGCAAAGCTGCTTAAACTGCATCCATGTGGTGACACAGGCACCCTTGCACCATGGTGCAAGGATGTCTATGTCGTTTGGACATTGTCTTTGTGCAGGAAGGCACACCTTCCCTACACAAAAACAATCAGCAAAGACATTTTATTCCTTCAATATATGCTGTGCATTGTAGCATATATTGAAAGAGAAAAAATGAGAAGTGAAAACAGTGCTCCTTATTTTGCCTTGCTACACCAATTTTAGGATGATGCAGCATTCACACACATGTCCAGATTTATGATGTTTGATAAAACTGGAGATGTGTCTTGTTCTAGGAGTGTTCTGTGCAAACACGCACAACAACACCTATGGAACGCCTTTTCAACGCAAAGTGGTGTGTGTGATGAGATTGTATTTCCATTGAAAACAAAAGGTATACAGAGTGCCTTTTCCTCCCCTTGTAAATAAGAAAGAGTGGTAATGGCTAGGCCAATTCTTATTATAGAAGTATATTTCCATACTTCTAACAGGGAACAAGATAAATGTATACGTACTTACGTTTTAGGAAACTTATAGGACATGTTTATATGTGACTTACCCTCTTGGATGCTCATGACGAGCTGAGATCGTCATGAGCCACAGCGCTCCGGTGCTCATGACGAGCTCAGCTCGTCATGGCCCGTGGACCGCTTGGGTGCGGGGAGAATTCCCCTCCTGTGCTGAGCGTTCCACGGGAGGCAATACACCTGTGACGAGCTGAACTCGTCATGAGCACAGGAGCGCCGTAGCACATGACGAGCTCAGCTTGTCATGAGCATGGGGGTGCTGTGCGTGCCCCCCCCTCCCCCCCAGTTAGCGGGGGATTAACCCCCGCACCAAAGGGGTTAAGGGAAGAGATGGAGCCTAATGTGACATGTGTAAAAATACTCAGTGATGTGATTTAAGTTAGAGTTTTATTTTTTTTTAATTTTGAAATTACCAGGCCCAACAAGTCCATCATATCTCTCTATTGTATACTATACCATGTGTCTTGCAAACAGGTTCTCTGAAGCTGGGTCCTATTTGATTCCTGTCCACAAGGAATTCTCTGGCAGAAATCTTCTCCATCCTTCTTCCCTTTTTTCAACTGTGTGCAAACACATGCCCTTGTGCCTTTTAAGGCTTACTTATACTTACCTCAGCAGTAATACATCTAAAAAATGCTACACATTTTATTCAGTTGTTTGTTATAATGTAAATGTGGTATACTGCTTATTTTAGAATTATGATCTGTGAAAGAAAACTAAAAAGTAGTTATAATATATAATAATATATTTTTAACAACACAGCATAAATTCTTTGCCTTTTTGCTGTTCTCAGAGTATATTGAATTTCACTAGAAACAGTGATTTCAATCGTACTCATCACATACCAGCGGACAAAAAAAATAAAAAAAACTCTGTTAGATTGTTTAAAAAAAAACATGAATCCATCCTCAAAAATATACCGTATAATACAAATCACACATATATAAAATCCTTACTGCTAAGAACATTTTTATAACTTTATAACTCATATTTATAAACACTGTAAATGTTGTCGCTTAAAAGTATACACTGAGACAATGTACAAGAAAAAGTCCATAATACATTAGAAATTCCTGAGCATCTTGTTGGATATTTTGCGTAAATTGTGTAGAACCAGAACATACATGCAAAAGATTACAAACATCACAAAGACTTTGTATTACACTTGTATCAGTTCTCAATTTTTCATAAATGGAATGCAACAAGGATCAAAATCTATTTTCCCGATTCTCCATATTCTGCTGTTGCATACCTTCAATAAAGCAAACAACTTTGACCACTACATTAGCATAGGAGATGACACCTGAACTATTTTCAAACTGATAACCAACAAGCTCTTCAATAGCGTCCTTTTTCTTTTTGCTTGCAGTGACAACATTATCTTGTTTTTTTCCTTCTCCATACATCCACTACAGATATTCTCAAACCTTCTTTTTCGAGCTACTACATGCTTTTAAAATACGGATATTGATCCAAATTAGGAGCATAACTTCTTCTTAACGTATTATACTCTTTTACACAGTTTGCATCTGCAGTAACCTTTGTGTCATCAAAATCAATCCAAAACTAACCAGATAATGTTCTGACTCGCGACAAAGCAACATATGCCATACCCTCGTTAAACACACTATTTCCAATGTTCACCAAAGTACTATCAACACTTAATCCTTTAGATTTATGAATAGTCACTGCATATGCCAGTGGAAACTGTTTTCTACGGCCATATAAATCTTTAACAAGCAAAAAACGATCTGAACAACAAACAATTTGTTTAACTTTTTTAATCTGATCAAATTTAATTTTTAAGAATTCAAAACCATCTTTATTCTGATAAATAACAAAATCCACAACTTTACCCATTGCTCCATTAACTAAACCTTTTTCTACATCCAAATTACGCCTTAAAATGACTCGACAGTTTCTACATGCATATAGATTCTTTTCTAAATCAGCAGTTTTCGATATAGATTTTTCTAAAGAATACAATTTTGTCTTCAATTTTTCTGTCAAAATAATATTGATAACTTCATGCTCTATTTTATCGGTGGCTTCCACTTTTCATATTTCTTCATTTTCCAGTTTCAAAAGTTGTTCGTTGAATATGCAACACTCTTGCAGTGTTGGCATTAAGCAGATTATAGGTTTGTTTTCTGCAATTTTCTTGTATATTTTCTAGATTTTTTTCTGCTAAATATTCAACTTCTTCAACAGTTTTCAGTACCTGATTTCGCATTGCTGCAAGACCTAGACTCACCCAAATTATTATTCTAGATTTGGAGTAAAGACTTGCAGATGATAACCAATCTGAGCATTCATGTGCTCCAATTTCTCGATGCGATAACATCTTCAAACTGAAACTGTATAATTTTTTACTTGAATCTTCTCGTAAGAAATCTCTTCCAACATTTCTTTCAATTCCGTCTTTTCTGATTTTGTAATGTAGGACATTATATATCGAGCAACAGCAATGGAATTGTCCGCAACGTATTGAAAATCCATGTTAGCATTCCACATGGACAGAATAACTGAATTGTAGTCATTTATGTATTTTGACTCTTCGCTTCTTCTTAAGTTGTAGGTATTTTTTGGAGACTTTCTTGTGATGGTATGTTGCAAAGATGACATAAAACTGTTCACTCTTCCTTTGGATATTACAGGACGTGGAAATGCAAAACGACATTTAGTTGAGAACTGATCCTTAGACTTGTATTTTCTTCTACAGTATTTTCCACATCAGTGGCTTTGGAATCGTAAGACATGTTCTCTTAAGTTGTTTTCTTCTGTGCTTTTGGGTGCAGCACATATGGCATATTGTTCAATGAAAGACAAAACAGTGTCATCCGCATCTGTTCCAAATTTGATACTCCTTTCTCCAAAAGAAATCCATAACTTCTCCAAGAGGAGGATTTTTTTATTGCAGATAAAAGACATCATAGCTTCAAATCTATGATTGAAATACCTGCATACATTAACAGGATCCAAAGAGCACAATTCCCCAGGTGTCTTGTATTCAATATTTTTTATATTGGAATTTGCCTCTCGAAGACATCCGAGTAAATCATCCCAAGCGTACTCAGCACAACCTTTGGTAAGGAACCATGTAGGAGTTCCTAAGTTCCGTAGCATACATTTCAGTTTTCCATGACGACGGTACCAATATTCATTAGTCCCACGCTGACATGCCATCAGATTAATCAGCTGAGATTCTCAATCTCTCTGGAGCACTTTATCAGTATCTTCGGCTAAACGTATTTCTTCTTCTCCCATGCAAACATTTTTTATAGTATGTATTGTTTTTTATCAAGTACAAAGTGACTTTCTGTACTTTTCTAATATCCACTAACTCCTTCCAGATTTACTTATTTTTAGTCGGCACAGCATTAACAATAATAACTAGTGGTTCACTTTCTACACTCTCTACACAAATATTTTCAAAATTTTTCTTTAAATCTAACGGTAAATACACAACTCTTCCTTTTAATCCTCTTTGTATTTCCGAAGGAGGCAATTTACCTGTTTTAGGCTCCATACGAACAATAGCCTGAAACGTGTGCACTCATTAAATAAGAATAGACTCATAGGTGTTTAAATCTATCAATTCTAGAGGAATAGCAACTAACTCTAAATTATTATGCACAGCTCTAGCGGGCATTTGTTATAACAATATTCACAAACACGCTGATCAAAACCCAAATCAAACAATTCTTTACCAACAAATAAGTTGCAAATTCTTTCCACTTATCCATGTTTTCTTTTTCACTTTTTAAATACAGATCAACACTCCTAGTCTGATTTTTATAGTGAGTTCGCCGGCAAAAAATACAGGAAAGATGTGGCCTTTCACCTGAAATCATCTTAAACTTTGTAATTTCTCCTTGAAAGCTTTTTTGTACATCTATGTTCAACATTCTCCATAACATTTTCTCCTATTAATGTCTGAGTTTCTTCACTCTCTTATTCAGGACCAAAGTAACAAAACTCAATGTCCTCACAAATCTTCTTCACATCTGAAACTGACCCACACAAAAGAGCCCTGTTCAACTCATTTAACTTTACTGCATAATACAATTTTCTGACTAACTTCCACATTTGAGAATAATGTACAGCCAACATCCTGAAATGGTGAAAAACACTTTGACAAACTTTCCAAGAAAGACAAGCCAGAGAATGACCTTGCAAACCAGTATTAAAAAATCACAAAAATTAGTTCTGTTAATTACTCTTTTCCTCCTACTTTTGGCCTTCATTAAATGGATTGGTTTATCTAGTGATCGAATTCTGTTTAAAACTGAAATAAATCATTTCCTCTTTACTCCAAAAGCCTTTTCAGCAATAGATTCAATATGCTTCTTCTTTTTATAAAACAGTGCTCTCTTTTTATATTTATTCATGTCTTTCAGCAAATTATGTACTACTCTATCATAAAATATTTTTTTACGGATTTCTTTATATTGATTTTCTCATATTTTACAATAAGTTGTACCCTTTGTATATATATTACCTTTTTTCCCTTTTCTCTTCTTTTCACTTTTGTTTGTGCTTGCAACATTTTCAGTGCTTTGAACATTTTTAGTATTCTTTATGAGTCTAGTAATATTGTTAATAAAGTCCTTTGTGGTCTTACCAGAATTTTTTCTCTTTTTGTGGTTGAGTTTTCTTCAAGTAAGTATCCTTTTTCTGACCTTTTCTCTTTCTAACTTTGTCTGACATGATAACTTTATTTTAATGATGATAAACAGTATCTGTAAAAAATAATCATAAATAAATGTTTATTAATACCTTTGTAAATTATACTTTTCTATTACTATACAAACACATTTCACATAAATATTGACTAAGAAATAGTAGATTTTAAATACAAGCATGAAGGTGGTTACAGCACTACATAGGAAGAGGTGGGGCTCAGCAGCCACGGTGACTAACGATGGATTCAGGGGCTAACAGCTCGAGCCCCGACACCGGCGGCAGGTCAACCCAGCACCCTGTGACTCTGGGCAATAGCTTGCTTAATCCTCCCGAGGGCCCCCAGCGCCGGGACACCACTTCGGAGGTAGCTGTGCGCTTTACAAATAATGCTATTTCATGTATATTGCATAGGAGTTTGAAGCATTCCATACCCTAAAGCCTGACTTGATTCAGTTTTACTTTACTAAAAGAACTACTACATGCTACTGAAAGAGTCACTATGGGTTTGCAAGAGCAGTCGCAGGGTGTTTCCTGGAGTGTATGGATACTAACTGGGGAATTGTAGGCCTGAAATTCAAGTGTGAAGGTGCTTAGATGACTACATGCATAGTCCTTAGGAGTTTGGAGCACTCCATACCGTAAAGCCTGGCTCACTGTATGAGTACATGTACTTATGTGTCTGCAAACACATCAAGCAATCAAATGATTCACTCTCAATTTTCCAAAATACAAGTGTGAAGGTGGTTAGATCACTACAAGCATTGTCCTTAGGATTTTGAAGCACTGCGTGCCCTAAAGCTTGCCTCACTGCATGAGTACATGTACTTATGTGTCTGCAAACACATCAAGCAGGCAAGTGATTCTCTCTCCATTTTCCAAAATGCACACTGACTCACAGTGTGATTCTAGACCAATAACAGTATCCCTTGCACTTTATTGAAAGGATTACTACATGCTACTGAAAGACTCACTATCGGTTTGCAAGAGCAGTCACAGGGTGTTTCCAGTAGTGTGTGGATACTTACTGGTGAATTGTAGGCCTGAAATACAAGTGTGAAGGTGCTTAGATCACTACATGCATAGTCCTTAGGAGTTTAAAGCACTGCATGCCCTAAAGCCTAGCTCACTCCATGAGTACATGTCCTTATGTGTCTGCAAACACATCAATCAAGCAAGCGATTCTCTCAAAATTTTCGCAAATGCACACTGACTCACAGTGTCATTCTAGACAAATAACAGTATTCTTGCACTTTACTGAAAGGATTACTACATGCTACTGAAAGAGTCACTATGGGTTTGCAAGAGCAGTCACAGGGTGTTCCCTGGAATGTGTGGATACTAACTGGTGAATAGAAGGCCTGAAATACAAGTCTATAGGAGACATGGTCTACATTTTACAGATGAGGGTAACAGAGTCTTCCTCTTGAACTTTAAACTCTTGTAGGTACCAACATATCTCAATAAACACAAGGGCTCTTTTTAGAGCCACATAAGAACTAAACACAAAAGCTTGATGTATATCTCAAAAATGTTTGGGGATTTTTTGCTTGGAGTCGCGCACCCTACAGCTTATGAGTCGTGCATCTAACGTGTGCACTCCAGGGGGCCGCACTGAGCACCGCGCTGGGTGTGCAACTCCTAATTTTATCGGAAAACAAAAAATAGCCCCTATCGCAAATTTCAAATATCCCCGGGGACCACATTCCCCAGGGCTTATAAAGAACATTGGGGACCGTGGGAGGAGACCGTGGGAGGGTTCCCCCCCCTCCCGGGGGCTAATTATAAAAGAAACCCTGCTATATATATTTTTTTATGGCAGAATCCGCACACCCTGTGCACACTTGCCGGTTTAAAATTTTTTTTTTAATTTTGGGCCCTTGTTTCCTTGTAGGACCCCCTAAGCAGGTCTAGATGGTCAGCCTAATTCTACCCTGCCCCCTTTATACGTTTTGCACACTTGTTCCACTGACTTCTTTAGCCTCGCTTCTACGGAGGCACAAAATGGCTGCCAACAGTTCTTAAATGTTGACAAACACTTAGCAGCTAATTAGCATTCAGCATGTGATTGGAAGAGTGCACTAAGGGTGCACTCAGGGTGCGCTCAGGGTGCGCAGATCCACTGCGGCCATAGATATATATGTACTTTTAATTTTAATTTTCTCAGGAACTACTGAACAGATTGACACCATTTAAGCAAAAGGCACAAGTTTGAACTGAGGACTACCAATATGCCAAATTTGGTGTAATTCGGTTCAGCAGTTCGGGCTGCAGCTGCGGCTAAAGGTCCCTATGGAAAATTGCATAGAGAAAACACGTTTTGGGACCCCCTTTTTTCTCAGCCCCTGCTTGACGAATGACCCCAAGACTTGCAGGATAAGAGCAGGCCTGACCTGGCCATTCCTTTAGAAAATTTTGTGAAGATTCGTCAACTGGCGCCAAAGGTATTCCAAACAGAATGTTGTGGATTTCCTATGGAAAATAGGTCCTAACTATACGTACCTACTGGCAACCACCAGTAGGTAATAAATATATATATATATATATATATATATATATATATATATATATATATATATATATATATATATATATATATTTTGCGCAAGGTGTATTTTGCGTGATTTGCACAAACAAATATCCTTGGATGATTATGTTTTATAAATATGGACATATTGCGGATTTTGCACAGATTTGTTGCGTACTTTGCACAATGTCACGCATTAATGCGGTAATTTGCACAAGTGTCTATACAGTAGGTATACGTTATGTATTGCGTGACCTGTACAGAATATGATCCTTGGGATTCAATGACATTGTTTTATAAGGGTTATGTTTTTGCAGTATTTGCACATGTTTGTTGCGTGATTTGTACATTTGCGTAATTTCACAAAAGATGTCAACATTCATTTTATAGGTACTCTATATTGATGTTTTCATCAGTGAAGTATTGCACACATCTTGTTTCCATTCTAAGATCCCATGCTTTTAAGATTACACAGCAATAAGCCTCGCAATACAAACGTTTCTTCACTGTCTATCATCACGTGGTGTAGCAATGAAAAAAAGCATGTATAAAAAAACAATGACGTATCGCTGTCTCACTATGTGAGCAAGGGCACTTGATGCCCGAAATGCGTCATGTAAGGAGTGAGAGAAAGGACAAATAAACTTACCTGTCATCTTGAGCTGCCTGGGGGTCCACTGTGCTGGAAGTGGCTGTTGGTATACTAATTGCGCAAGTCAGGTTGCTTCCGGTTCAATGGACCCCTCTACACAAGCTGGTGGCAGTCTTCAACCGAACTTTGCTGTGAATCCGAAAAGGAATTTTGGCTGCAAACCCCCTACGAACCGGGAAAGTGAGTAGAAGGAGGCAGACACCGGCATTTGAGTTGGAGTACTCACGAAGGCACGTCGAATGCGGCATTCACATAGGTTGGGGAGTTAAACGGCAGCTCATACAGGCTTTGTTCCTTTCACCAAATAGCAAAAGCGGTGCCTTTTAGGACTCACATAAAACCTCCAACATGTCAATTGACGCGGTACGTGAACGTGAAGCAGCAGCGGACGAATTATTTGGTAACATACCAAAAGTCAATCAAAGTGTTTCGAGCGCTAAAGAATTGGGAAATAACATTGACAATGACGTTATTTTGATGCTGAAAAACCTTGAGAAGAAAATGAAAATGGAAATAACAAAGTGGGGTGTGCATAAGTCCTTCACGAAATATGTAGAGGTGGACAAAGTGCCTCAGGGACTAAGAATTCTTTTGGCTCCAAGTTTTGATAGCCCCAACCGGGCAATGCTAAGGGAGTGGGGTGAAAGCAACTTGTTAGCATCCATGAACCTGGTACATATATTTATTAAATATACTGAAATCGATCGCCAAGCGCTTATAATAGAAATTGAAACAATTGACAAAGAATAGTGCAAATCTCACAAGAAGGAGTTTATTGCAGCGAAAAAGAATGAGATCAATGTACGTCTAAAAAAACATGAAGACAAAATAAAAGCCAGGAAAGTACACACATTTGCTCTGGATCAGGCAGATTATGAGCTGGGTCAAATGGACACATTTGCACAGAAGCATGGCAACGCAAGGAAATTAAAAACAAGTGGTGCAAGCAAACCTAATATCCTAAGTCATGTGCAAACATGTGAAACCGAGGCAAAAGCAGCCAGAACGGAATCTGAATCATTGACCAGCGGATCTAGTGTGGAAGAATCAAGCACTAATAGAGCACTCAAAAAAGTGTTCCTGAGTTTGGGCGAAGAGGTGGATTTTTTGGTAGAGGCACGGAGGCAAACATTGAGGCCACAAATTGAAAAGAATACAACAGAAAAAGGCGGAACACAATCAGAAGGACACGGCGCCACAGGCGGAAATGCAAAGCTGAAAGTAAAACGAAGAAACTACTGGTGCAAGCAGTAGAACCTGATGAAAAAACTATCAACTTGTCCACCACAACGTTGACTAAGGCTGAGTAACATCTTTTGGCCTTAGGACTCAATTTCTGTCCTGAAACCAACTTTAATTACGCCACAACACGAGTGGATATTTTTTGCTTTATACATTGAAACTACGGAAATTCTTCATGATCAAAGCAGGATTGGAAAAGAAAAAGAATCCCGGAAATGTTGCTAATCAACCAAAGTTACATGCCTCTGATGTACAGACATTACTAACCATGCACAACTTAAATAATGAGGAACAAGAGGAACCAACTGACTCTACACAACAGAGGTTAAGTACAATTGATTTTCTCCAAAAAGGCGCAGGTGAAAGTCCATACAAACCGAAATCGACATTCTTGCCATTGATGCCGAAAGACTCTGTAGACATTTTTCATGAGTGTGTCACAGAAGAAATAAAAAACTTAACCGACAAGTCAATTATAAGACAAGACAATCAAATTTTAATCAAGCAGAATATCAAAACCTCATGAAAAAACTTGGCAATAACAAGGAGATTGTTGTGAAAAAGTGAGACAAAGGAACATTGGGGCATATTATCAAGGGGGTTTATCTCCGCTTTTTTGGCTTTAAAAGCCAAGAAAGGGGAGATAAAATTATCTCCCTATTACCAAGCTGTCGCTAACACCAGTTAGCGACAGCTAGTAGGAGATAGCGACCATCTTGGGCCCCACTTTGCATGTCAGTGATATTTATCACTAATGAGATGCAAAGTGGGCGTGCCAAGATGTTAGAGACTGAAAACAGTCGCTAACATCGCTATCTCCTATTACCAACTTTTGGAGATATTCGCGCTAAGCGGGAATATCTCCAAAAGCTAACACCTGCCCTGAGCAGTTCTTAGCCATGTTATCCAATGGGAGGTGGATAACATGGCTAAGAGCATTTTTCTCGATAATGCATGAATATCGCTGACTTTTCAGCGATATTCATGCATTTCGGCCGTTTTTTATCGCATCTGCGATAAACCTTGTTAATAGCAAGGTTTATCTGCGATAAAAATCGCCGATGTGCGGCGATAATTTTTGTCTCTAAACAAGTTAGAGACAAAAATTATCGCTAGTTGTTGGTAATATGCTCCATTGTTCCCTGGCCTAGGGAGCAGTATGTACAGGAAGCCATGCAACAACTAAACAACGTAGATTGTTATGAAAAATTAACAATGAGGGTTTATAATACAGCAAAAGGGGCATTAAAGAAAGAGTTACAACACTGGAAACAAGAAGGGTTGATATCGGCTGACGAATATCAATTCATTTTTAATGAGCACCCAGTCCTTCGTTTTCTGTATTTATTGCCTAAAATCCACAAAAGAACTTTCCCAAATCCTGGACGACTCATTATTTCGGAGATAAACATCATGTCCGAATTAGTTGGGCAATATGTGGATTTTTATTTACAGGACTTAGTAAGAACATTGCCCTCTTTTCTGAAAGATACTGGGGATTTTTAAAAATAAATTTGAAGAACATCGCATGGACTGATAACATGATTCTCATAACTCTGGATATAGAATTGCTATATACCAGTATTGAACATTCGCGTTGCATTAATGCAATCAAGCACTTTCTGTACTTTAGGCCTTGTGAATATTTTATGCATAAAAAAATGTTGATATCTTTGATCACCTGGTGCTTAGAAAATAAAAAAAATTATTTGGCAAAGATGTATACAGGCAAATACAGGGTGTTGCCATGGGGCCCTGCTTCTCCCCTAGCTACGTGTGTTCACACGTGGGCTATTGGGAGGAGCAGGTCCTCAGAGTACAACACAAAGACCTTTTTGACAACAGGATTGTGCATTAGCTGCGTTACATTGATGATCTTTTTATTGTGTGGAATGGAGGTATTGACAGCGCAGAGGATTTTATCAAAAGAATCAATGTTAACCATTTTAATCAACACATAACATCACACATCAACTCAACTTAAATTGAATTTTTAGATGTTTGCATTTATGTTAACGATAATAAGTTAGTTACTACTGCTTTTAGAAAACCGACAGCAGTGAATGCAACACTTCACGCAACTAGCGCACATCCTAAACATTTAATTGCCAGCATCTTGTATGGTGAGATTTTAAGATTAAAACGTATTTGCAGCTCACCAGAAGACTTTGAGAGGTGCCAAAGTGAAGCTCTATTCAGACTGAGGAAAAGAGGTTATACAAACAAAGTATTAACAGATGCAGTACTAAAAGCTAGCAAGAGACCCAGGGCGTCACTCCGACCACAAGAGGAAGAAGAAGAAGGGTTAGACCGTACACCAGAAGACCCACCTAGGCGCATTACAACATTTAGTCATCAGGAGCAGAAAATCAGAGCCATAATTATTAAGTATTGGCCTATCATCTTGACGGACAATGTTCTCAGCACTAGACTGCCAGATAAACCCACTATCACTTTTAGGAAACCTCAATCTATGGGAGGGCAACTTGCTAATACCAGTCCTGAGTTAGAACATATGAAATCATGGTTGACACCAAGAAAAGGTTTTTATAAATGCACAACTTGTCGTGCATGCAAGTTTGTAGTTAATACAACTAACAAACTTTCAAGTAATTTATGTATAGTGCTCAGGGAGGATTAGATTATAGTTATTAGGAACCGCATTTCATTCGGTTCTGTGGGGTTGCCTGGTAACCAACCCCTTCCTTACCCTTTTGATGAACATATAGTTGAGCGCTCTGACAGAACCTGGTTACCAGAAGTGCTGAATTTACTTAATGCAACTAAATACAGTACTCCATTCAGAGAAAATGAGCAAGACATCAAAGGCAATTACAACTGCCGCACTGATTTTGCGGTCTATGTTCTCACGTGCACCTGTGGGCTGAGGTATGTGGGAAGTACAAAGCTCCAGGTGCACGTGAGGATACTGAAACATCTCCGGGCCATCATCAATAGCAATCAGGCATATCCGATCGCTCATCACTTCAAAGAAGTGCATAAAAAATACATCAATTGCCCATCCTATTTTGTTATTGATTCTGTTTCTGTGCCATGGAAAGGTGGCAACAGAGAAAGATCATTAAGACAGTTGGAAACTAAATACATTTTAGATCTTGATAGTAAATCTCCAAATGGTCTTAATAAAACAGAAGATATACACACCTTCTTATAGACCACAAGTAACTATAACTGCAATAATAGTGAGAAATTGGATATATCTAGGAGATATTACATATAATATAACATTTCTATCCCAAAGGCTTGTGGGACATAGGTTCTCAAGCCTATGTCATTTGAGATGTCATCAGTGATGTCATGAGTGATGTCACTTACCATGTCATGAGTGACGTCATCAGCAGTGCATTGCGGGCGAGCGAGTTATAGTTAGCTGAACTAACTATAACGGGGGAATTTCAATGGTTTTGTATGAGTAAAATGTCCAGCTAACTATAACATGTGTGGAACCAATGTTTTTTTCAGTAAATTTCTAAGGTTTTTTAAATGCTAATTCCTCACTATAACGTGTGTGAAACCTATGTTTTTCAATGTATTTCAAAGGTTTTTTCATTGATAATTTCTAACTTTAACGTAACTGAAACCTATGATTTATTTCAGTGAATTTCAAAGGTGTGTTGCATTTCAATATCTAACTACAATATCCCTATTACCTATAGTGTTTGTTAAGTAAAATTTAAAAACATGTGTATACTTTTTATAGTATAAAAAAACTTAACAGTAGTGTTTTTTTACTTATAATTATACCACCTGATTTAATGGTATTTATGTTTTGGACATTTCCATCTATATGTATCCATATTTAAAAAAAAATAATTGTATATCTATTTACACATATATATTTATATATAAAAATTAATCTGAAATTAGTATATTTCCACATTTATTTTACTGATTAATATGCACTCATGGCTGAAAGACCGACCGTTTTCACTCAAGTAAACACTCTTAGATGATAAACTATACACAATCTTCATATTAAAATGTGCAACTTTTATTATACTAGAATATATATTGCTCTTTAAGAATCTTTTCTAAAAGTCTTTTATTGTTTTGACCCTTTTATTTTAGAACAACAGACCTATTGCCCTACTACTCATCATTGACAGCATTAACAAACGCTCAGAAAGTAACACAATTTCCGTATTCATGCACAGTTTAAAATAAAAACAGAAATGAAAAGAAATACCATTCTGTTTGTATTTATCTGTAAACATTAGTAAAAACATAAATCAAGAAGCCCTACTTATATTTTAAGAATACTGTCAACTTAATAAGCAGTAATTAACATATAAGTGTGGTAAAAGTATGACACAGCACCTAAAATACCTGACTTTCAACAACACTGTTCACAGTTCGATTCCATAGTCCATCAGCATCTTAGCCCACTACTATCCCATTGTAAGTAATACCTTGCTTAATCTTCCCAATGCCACAAGCGCCTGCACACCTTTCCGAGGGTAGGTGAACAAATGCAAGAATTTTTTTAATTACGAAGCATATTAATAACAAATATTAATTCGGTTTTTTTCTTCTAATGTTAACGATATTTTTTTATGTCTTCTATTTAGATGTTTTTAATCATGAGAATGCAAAGAACACAGTTTACCGAGTAACAATTTTTACGCTCTCCAATGTATGTAGATAATATTACCTTATATATGTTACTACGGAAATCAAAACCTCTACAGCTTCACAGTTTGTAACTTTTCACAACATGTGCAGAAATAAAACAGTTAAAATGTGAGCATGTGTAAACTGTAAAACGTGACATCTAAATAGGGTGAGCCACATCTTCCTTCCGTAGACTACTAAACAACCAAAAACTATATAAACCACACCTATTGTGCAATTAGTTTAGTTTTCGCGAGTTATTTCTGAGTCGACAATCTGTGATGCAGGTTCCGTTTTCGAGCATCGGATTCTTTTTTTGCATCAACAAACATATTCGGTGTTGTAAGTTGTTTCAATATGGCATAGGCATAGTACTTAGTTATAATTTGTGGCTATTTGTCAATATGTTAACATTTATTTCTAGAAAAAAATGTTATTGCATGTTTTTCGCTTTTTCTCTGTAACTTCAGTAGCTTGTTTTTAGAAACAGAGAGATTACAACAAACATTGCTCCTTTTCTGAATCCTTTCAGCTTATATATTGTGACTTTTTATATTATAATATTGACACTGTACTTCGCTTGAGAGGTGTTGGGGACCCGTCAACGCAAACCATAAACATTTACAATCAATGTCACCATTCTTCCAGTCGTGTTTTCCCCTAGAAATCATATATTGTTAATATGTATATTATACCAACAACAAACCATTAAAAGGGGTCCAAGGGATATAAAGTTTAAAGACCCAACCCTGGTTAATATCCCCAGCTACTTTTACTTGTACAACCTAAGAAACACAGGGGGGTCTACCAGCCTAATTTTGTAGCTGAGCTCTCAAACCGAATTATCAAAATCTCGGAGTGTTTAAATCACTTAGAAACAGCCTATTTTAAACAAAGGTGAACACTATATTGTAGGAAACACAGACATTATAAGGGTCATTCAGAGAGTGGTTTAAAAAATCCAAAACATATAGCAATGGGTTACCATCAAATTGATTTTGTGATTAGTCCTATCATCTGGCCATACCCAGGTGTGAGTAAGGCTAGTCCCCTGATCATTGGGACCAAAAAAGCCACACCATTTGTTGCTGGTTAAGGATTTGGTCCACCAACACAAATGAACCGTCAATGATGGCTGATTTTTGATGGTTAAGTGAATAATAGTGCAACAAAAACAAAATAGTGAGTTTAAAATATGATGATGTGTCCTCCTATTATAAATTTTATTCTACGGCCGAACATCATCTCCTAATTAAAAACCTAGAACAGTGCAAGAGAGACAGTCAACAAATATCTGTCTAGTAATGGGCCAACATGTTTCTGCCTATTGGGCATTCCGTCCCTTGGCTTTCATCAGGGCCTCTGTTCTTACATTAGTTGCACTTAGTGATTCCAAAAAGAAAAGAAACACCACCGACACCAAAGTGGGATATTTAGGAAAAGAAAACAGTTGAATACGATACAACCTGTAACAACCGGAAACATTAGCCCTCCATGTCAATTAAGAAGTAAGAATTCTATGGAGGAAAAATGTATGATAGTTAGTTGTCATCTGACTGTGTTATTATCCAAAAACATGTGTTTAACCAAAAACATTTACAAGAAAAATAGTCTATTCATGCTCACCCTTCATGGTAGGGGAATTGACCTCACCTCACCTGGACCTTGCTCAGGTTCTACAAGGCCCCGCACTATCCATCTTAGTTAACTTATCTGCTAAAAGACTGAGCCCCATTGAAGAACAAGTACTAAACAAAGGTTTAGGATTTGTCATGACTAACTAAGGCGATCCGTTCTCATTTCAATGTGAATTAAGTCAATTCTTTAGGAAGCTCAGACTTCACTATCTTTTTAAAGATAAGACTAATGAGGAGTGTCAGAGCAGTGATACCAACACGGGCCCCAAAGTTAAATCCAAATTCCAACCTCCTGCACACACGGTTCCGCCACAGGTCATGGCTTTTGAGGAAGCCGTTGCAGACGATGTTGCTACATTGTGGAACACGAACTTGAGATCATTCAATAATCTCACCAAAGCTGAGCAGACAACACTCAAATCACTCTCAGAGGATCAGTCCATAACTATAAAACCGGCGGACAAGGGTGGCTCTATAGTCATTCTCAACACTGCCACTTATCAGGCGGATTGTTTGAGACAACTGAATACCAAACAGGCATACTCGCTTCATCAAAAAGACCCCACTGAAGATGTCATGAAACAGATAAGAGACCTAGTAGAAGAGGCCGCTTCTGAGGGATGGATAACTCAAAATGAGGCTGCCTTTCTAATTGCTAATTGCTAATTGCTAAGCACCCTGTAACACCTTACTTTTACATCTTACCAAAGGTGCATAAGCCACAGAGGCCCCCTCCTGGTAGGCCTATCATTTCAGGGATAGGGTCTGCATTAGAACCGCTTTCCATCTTTGTAGAAGTTTTTCTACGGCCTATAGTACAAAAAATGCCCACCTATTTGCAGGACACCAAAGATGTGTTACGAGTCCTCGCTGAAATTGAATTTGATCCGGAAAGAGACCTTTTGGTCTCTTTCGATGTAGAATCTTTGTACACCTCTATCCATCAGGATGAGACTTTAGAAGTTGTAACAACCATCCTGAGGGATAATATCTGTGAGACAATTACACCGGTACCTTTCATAATGGCTTTAGCCACGCTGGCCATGAAAATGAACTATTTCAAATATGAAGATAAAACCTACCTCCAGATATCTGGTACAAGTATGGGGAGCTTTTTCACGCCGAGCCTGGCGTACCTGTACATACACCAGTTCGAGCAGCAGTACGTACTGACCCCCACCAACCTCTTCCACACATGAATTAGGTGGTGGAAGTGCTATATCAACGACGTGCTGGTGATATGGAGAGGCACCATAGACTCAGCCAATGAATTTCATCTATGGCTTAACAGCAGGAACCAGTACCTAAAATTCACGATAGAGGCCCACAAAGAAAGGATTGCTTTCCTGGATTTATCTATTTACGCGACACCTGCAGGCTTGCAGAGTGAGCTTTATAGGAAATCTATGGTGCGCAATTCTCTACTTCTGTATGAGAGTTATCATCCTAAGTCCCTACGTCAAAATCTACCTTATGGGCAGTTCTCACGAGTACGTAGGAACTGTTCCAATAAAGAGGACTTTGAAGTACACGCCAAGAACTTGTCAACACAACTTAGGGAGAGACATTATCCGAGTTCCCTGATCAAGAGGTCAAGAAAAAGAGCAATGAATAACAACAGAGAAGCTCTTCTTGAAACTCCAGCTCCTAAACCTCCGTTGGAAAGACTCACCTTTGTGAGCACTTTCAACACTCGGAGCAATAACATTCAGAAAATCATCAGAAGACACTGGCGCATCCTTAATCACAGCAATGATAAGATTGCACAGCCCCTCTTTGCATTCAAACGGGCAAGTAACCTCCGAGATCGTCTGGTGCATACCCGCCCTAAAGAAATCCACAGAAAAACTGGTGAAACTCTATGGAACCTTCCTCCTGTTGTGGGACACCACCCTTGCGGGATCTGCTCCGTCTGCCCTCAGACAAAACACTCCTGGGAAATAGATATAGGCACGGACAGACCATGGGTACAGTGTAATTTCAGCAACTGTAACAGTAACAACCTAATTTACATGTTAACATGCCCTTGCTCCATTCGCTATGTGGGGATGACTACACGAAAAGTCCGCACACGAATGTTGGAGCATAAGAGTTCTTTCCGTTGCAAGAAGTCTCTGACTAAACTCACGAGACATTTCCTGGAGAAGCAACACAATGAAACCGACTTCCAATGGACTGTTCTGGAAAAGCCCTTTATACCTGAGCATATAAGTGATGTGTCTAGGTACCTTTTCCAGAAAGAACAAAAATTGATTTATAAGCTTCGGACCGATTCAGAGGGATTGGATGATGACATTCCTTGGACCTTATTATAGAGGTCCTCAGAGGGGTATAGAGTATCCTACCTCACAATGTAAGGGTAAGGTCAACTAAGGGAGGAGCTTATGTATAGCGATTTGGTATTCCTCCATATGAGAGATTATAATCTACTTTCTATTATCTCATACACTACAAGGAAGTCTGTTTTGAGTGTATGTGGCATCAGAGGAGGAGTAAAGGGACCATCTGTTTTCATAGAGTTCCACATAGATAATATTAGCATATAGAGGTGAATAAAGAACTACTAAAAAAGACATACACCGTACATTAGGGTGGGCCATCTGCTGGTGACTTCATTTGTAGCTACCAATGCATTATTATTATTGTGGCCACACCACCTACCCGACACACGCCTCAATATTATATGTGTATGCATTACAAGAGTCCTGGAAACTGATTGACTAATGGAAGCAGGATGATGTAGTTTATCTTGCGTCATCCATTGCGTTTTTTTTAGTGCAATACAGTGCCCATGATAATGATTAATAAAACTATATGGAACATACAAAGTACCGACATGAACAGTATGGGGGCCTCATGTCGGCCTTCAGCACTATATATCATGTTGGGGGCTTTTGTCATTTATTAGACCTAATATATGCCTCAATAAACTGTATGCTAAGGTGTAATTAATACATACATTGTGGATATAGAACTACAAAAAGGATCGAGATGATGTCATCCTGTAGTCCACTTTGTGTTATTTTCCATGGGAGGTTGAGCATTAAGCAAATATGTACACGAATCAATATTAACAAAATCAATCCCACTCAACACAATTATATGGGCTATTGATGCTTTAGATACATTCAAATATTACAGATATTCGGACATCCAAACTTCTGCTGTCCAAGGAACTACAATTATGGGCGGGCTGACATCATCCCGTAGTCCTAGGCCTCCTCGCAAGATCCCTAGCGGGATTTCGAATGCAAAAGAGTGCATTCAATACTTCACAAACAAACGGAGCTGCTGTTCTGATTTCGGCGTTTTCCAAACTAAAAAGGTAAGGATAACCTTATGGGAATCAGATATTCTTCTGGGTTCACTCGTGGGTGTCTTGATTGGCAGAGTGAAGCGTAAGGTTACAATGACAGCGCTCCACAGACACATTGTAAAAGTACCGGCACTCTCTTGCTCGGTACCTCCCCCAAAACTCAGATGAGTGTTTGAGGTACCGACGGAGAGGTGAGTCGAGAGAATCTTCCCCTTATTTTCTTTATGAAACACTGGATAGACTTGGGCATCTTAACTATAGAATCTGGGTTGATAGCAATCCATAAGGCACAGCCAGTTGATTATTGTTGATTAATATTGCCCCCACATGGAGTATGGAACAGCTTTGAGATACTCTGGTATGGAAGCTCGTGGAGATATATGAATAATCTGAGAAACTTTGAGACTGGGTTCATATAACAGTCAGTGTGCTGGAGTCTCTACACCTGTTTTTAGATATAAGTGGAGTTGCTTAACAGAAATAGTTTTGGACATCTCTTTCAGAAGGCTGATATTTACGCTTCATGGTGTTCCCCTTTCTGTTTTACCTCTTATATCTATATAGTGCGGGCCTCGTAGAACCTGAGCAAGGTCCAGGTGAGGTGAGGTCAATTCGCCTACCAAGAAGGGTGAGCATAAATAGACTATTTTTCTTGTAAATGTTTTTGGTTAAACACATGTTTTTGGATAATAACACAGTCAGATGACAACTAACTATCATACATTTTTCCTCCATAGAATTCTTACTTCTTAATTGACATGGAGGGCTAATGTTTCCGGTTGTTACAGGTTGTATCGTGTTCAACCGTTTTCTTTTCTTAATTATCCCACTTTGGTGTCGGTGGCGTTTCTTTTGTTTTTGGAATCACTAAGTGCAACTAATGTAAGAACCGAGGACCTGATGAAAGCCAAGGGACGGAATGCCCAATAGGCAGAAACATGTTGGCCCATTACTAGACATATATTTGTTGACTGTCTCTCTTGCACTGTTCTAGGATTTTAATTAGGAGATGATGTTCGGCAGTAGAATAAAATTTATAATAGGAGGACACATCATCCTATTTTAAACTCACTATTTTGTTTTTGTTGCATATTATTCACTTAAACATCAAAAATCAGCCATAATTGACGGTTCATTTGTGTTGTTGGACCAAATCCTTAACCAGTAACAAATGGTGTGGCTTTTTTGGTCCCAATGATCAGGGGACTAGCCTTACTCACACCTGGGTATGGCCAGATGATAGGACTGGAAAAAATTTGGAGACAGCGGAAACTCCCGCTGGCTAGGTGGTGATTTTGTGCACACGTCTACAGATGATAGGACTGATCACAAAGTCAATTTGATGGTAACCAATTGCTATATGTTTTGGATTTTGTAAACCACTCTCTAAATGACCCTTATAGTGTCTGCGTTTCCTATAACATAGTGTTCACCTTTGTTTAAAATAGGCTGTTTCTATGTGATTTAAACACTCTGAGATTTTGATAATTCGGATTGACAGCTCAGCTACAAAATTAGGCTGTTAGACCCCCCTGTGTTTCTTAGGTTCAATATGTATATTATAACATTAACAGTTATGGTGATCTCAGTGGAGTTCATGATCCGTCGTCACAAAGAGTAACAATATGTAATCAACGTTACCGGCTTCCAATTTTCAGTCTGTTTCCCCCCTTGTGATCATGTACTGTGAAAATATGTACATATTATAATTCTCACCGTGAGGATCTCAGGGGAATTTATGACCTGTCACCACGAAGATCAAACTTTTTCACCTCCCGGAGAAAAGAAGTTCAGTAACTAATTACCGCTTGAAAGTATCTGTTAAATACATAACTTTATTTTCCTTTTCTTCTCACTGTAACAATGGTATCAATTGTTACATTGTAATAGATTGTCCATTTGTTACAGAAGAGGAATAGGAGATTTTTCAGCGCCATCTGTAATATAGCTTTGAAATATATTAAAACGTACTTGATCAGATATTTTTTTCAAGAAACATATTTTACGAAACTGCAGAATAAAAAATATAGCTATCACGCATACTTTGTTACTTTAAATGTTTAATAAACCCTACATTTCTGAATGTTATTTTCTAATTTCTATTCTTATTTGCGGTTCCTATTCACCTTCTCCCTAAAGAATATGTAGTACCAGTACTATATATTATAAGAGTACCATCCTATATATCCTTTAGTGAGTATGTGATTTGTTAGCGGAACAGTGTGCAACCTCTAAGCACTACGACAGAACGTTCCTGAATTCTACAGAATACAAATTTGAAAAATAATAATGCATACATTTCTATGTAATATGAAGTCACTTGTATTTAACTGTTTTTTAATTGTTCTCTTGATCTCAGATAATGTAGTGCAGGAGTGTTTTTTGTAGCACTTCTATTCTACTTTATCTAAAAGTAACTGATGCCCTCTTACATTCTCGAGAATGTGGGGCAACACTTTTACAAACGCTAGCAGAAAAAAGAAGGAAATAGCCATGCTTAACTGATATTTTATAAAATTCAATTTTTAATTGTCACCCCTTTCATATATACAGCGACAGTTTCTGAAGAAAGTTTATTTGTATTTGCTTAATAAAAACTGTTTCAAATCTAGACTGAATTTTTTGCTGCGCAACCACACCTCCCCATCAGAAAAGTAAACACCACATTATAAGTAAATAGTACTCCTAAGAAGTATGTCACCCGCAAACTTGATAGAAACACAGCGCAAGACACTGTCATTTTTCCGCTGTAAATTATACACCACACATCAATTATATAAATGGCCCTTGAAACATATAAAAAAACATTTTCCCTCATAATCCCTCTCCACCACCTTATGGGCGCTGTACAGAGTTAATAGTGTTCGTAACCTGCCCTCTTCTGCTTTCTTTTCCCATACTCCTTCGGAAGTGTGTCACAATATCACTGACAACAGTCAAACGTTCCCACCCAATAAGGAGCAAACTTGTGCTCGGAACACTTTAGCCAATAGAATGTCCATGTTGTTCCGCACAGGAGGAAGGAATGACTGCCAAAACCTTTACTTTTAATACTTCACAGCCAATGAACATTAAGCTTCGTAAAGTCCCGCTTGGAGCACGTTACCCTAATACTCCTCGAACAGGAAGGAATCGCTAACAACACTTTTCCATTGACTTCTTCTACGACTAACGGTTCCTATGAAAAAAAATATAAATCTCCAGCACAGTAACTATTTCAATTTGCAACATATTGTGGTGAACTTCTAACCTCTGTGCTCACGTAAGTGTTCCATGAACTGTTACTATGGTAACATACAGAAAGCTGGTTGAGAGTAGCGTTGAAAGGTACTGGCTGTACAAAAACCGTTATATTTGCCCTGGATCCTCTACAAGACAGAAAGCAAAGTAAAATAAAGCACTGTGTACCAGATTTACAACCCCCTTGCGCCACTTTCACGTCAACCCCCCCCCCTAAAAAATTAAAAGTGTGCGGACCTCAATGACGACCCTCAAACCCCGGGAGCAACCACCCCTGGAAATTTCTGTATTGTGTGACAGGGGCTCGGTGGACCTCCGCCTGGTGCACTCGAGAGCCCTGGAGACCGCCATGCCCAGAGCCGGTTCCTTCAGTGTCCTGGGGTGCCTAGCCCCGGGACACTGAAATTTGCTATGAGAGGGGGGAAGTCTTGTGGCTCCCGCCCTCCCATTGCAAACTTAGTTCGAACTTTGAAAGACACAGCAGTGAAATTCGTTCTCACTTTCAAAATCCAAACAAGATTGCATTTCCACTTGCAACTTAGCATCTCCCCATGTGTAAAAGCAATACCGGCTCCAGAAGGACACAAGGAGTCGGCGGGACCGTGGGGGCATTGTACGCTCCTTCTTTTTTATTGGTAGGATCACGTGTGTTGTGACGTATGCTCTGGATGGGTGTGGTGTGGGTGTATGCCAGCCATGAGGGAGTGTGCGGGCCATTCTGACAACTAGACCTGGAACTAAGAAATCACTACAATGGAAATCTGGGCCATGTAGTGTTGTTGTGTTTTCCTGTTAGTGTAAGCGGAGTGTGCTGTACTAACGTATTCAGTCTTGATTAATTTACCACCTCCCCCCGGAGCTTTTAAATGTTGGGAGGGGGACCGCACGGCTCCGGGACACTGCAGGAGCTGGTCCTGGGGCGTGGCAGTCTCCAGGCCCTTCGAGGGCTCTGGGCATAAGGTCACGCAGTCTGCCTCACATAATACACTAAAAAAGAAGAGTGATGAGAGATGATTTCTAACATGTTTAAGCTTCAGAGCCTGAATAATCATTAAATGGGGTTTTGCAGTGAAGTGCATACTTATTCTGAAAGAAGTCTTTTAGGGTTTTCAAAGATATCTGTTTTGCTCGTATGTTAAAAACAGAAACTTTCAACACCTCTTATTGATTGGTTGTGAAGCATTGTAAAAAGACGTATTAGGGACCAATCTCTTTCCTTCATTGGCTGTTGTGTACTTACGTCTACCTTCCTAATGCTAATTTTGATTGGCTTTCTTTATTTTATGTGATGTTACGATACACTCACCATGTATGTAGCCCATTTTGTGACGCACTTTATTTTGTGAATTCCCATAGAACCCAGGTTAACACCGGAACCTGGGCTTCTATGGGAATTCACAAGGGCATATTATCAAGCCCATTATCACTGCTTTAGCGGCAGTTTCCTGCCGATAAAAGCGGCGATAATGTATCGCCCTTTCTTTATAATAAGGCCCTTTGTACTACTCATTTCACTACCTTTAAGAGTTACAGACAACCAAAGTAATGACAGGGCCTGTTCATAACACTCAAACACAAACTGTGGTGGCATATGAATTAATCAATTAGGGATGTAGAGAGCTCACTATTCAACTGTGAGGGTTTCCAGGCGCTGGGGGAGTATGTGGGGGGGATTTGTGCAGCTTTGGTCATTCAAAAAGGCGGGTGTTATGACTGTTCCTAAATGCTTTCAGTGTGGGGGTCCATCTGATACTGAGAGGGGGTTCTGTCCAGGTCTTGTCCATCATGTACGAGAACAGTGTGCATCTTGTCTGGTTATGTGAATACAGAGGATTTCAGGGAAGGTCTGGTCAGAAGAGTGGGCCTCCCTCTGGGCCCCCATTATAAATAAATACATTCCCCATGGGATTTAGCCCCCCCCCGGGGACTAATTAACAATAAAGCAGGCTTCAGGTTTTTTTTTCTTTTTCACAGCGTACACATACCCTACGAGTATACCGGGACTTTAAAAAATGTTTTGCCATGGGGGTTCTTGTGGGACCCCCTGAGCAGACCTAGGGGCTCATGGTGTTTCTACCCTGCCCCCTTTGCGTCTTTTTCACATTTCCTTCACTGATTTCTTGTGCCTCGGTACTACCAAGGCACAAGATGGCTGCCAACACTTCCTGGTTTGGAGTGTTGGCAGACAGTCGACAGCCAATTAGCATGTTGCTCGTGCTCGTAATGGTACGCATACTATCCTCAGTCAGTAAGCATACGGTACTTCATCTATAGATATATCTTTGATTTTAGTTTTGATTTTCTCAGAAACTACTGAACGAATTTACACCATTTAACAAAAAGCGTAATCTGCTAACCAAACTCTACCTTTTTGCAAAATTTGGTGTAATTCCGTTCCGCAGTTCGGGTTGTAGCGTCACTTAAAGGTCCCTATGAAAGATTGCACAGGGAAAACACGTTTTGGGACCCCCCTTTTTTCTGGACCCCCCCCTTCACCAATCACCCCGAAACTTTCAGGGAAGGAGCGGAGCTGATTGCCCCATCTTCTTGGAGAATTTTGCGAAGATTCCTCAATCGGCACCAAAGTTATTCCAAATGGAATGTTGAAGATTTCCTATGGGAACTAGGTCCTAACTATAACTACCTACTGGCGACCTCCAGTAGGTAATAAATGAGATAGAGGAGTCAGAGACGGAAAGACAGATAGAGTAGTTGATTACATGCCTATTTTCTTGATCATTTTAATGACTAGTTAAACTTTTGATGTTTTGCTTTTTTGATAACATTTTTGGATTTTATTAGTATTCTTCCTCGCTTTAGCGTTAAATTCTATGGTATGATTCTCAATCAAGTATGCAATTACGTGAACAGATCACACATTAAGATGGGCCTGCAAAGAGTAAATACAATAAGTAACCAATTATTTGCTAAACCGATAGCTCTCGCCTTGTACACTTATATGCTTTGCCAATGCTTTTTGTCAATGCAGTGCAGCATTAGGAACAAAATCAAAAAGGCTCACAGACGAGGCCGCTCCTGCCGGCAACATTAGACTGTAGTCATGTTGATGCATGATATTGTATGCACATGATTATGGAATAACATGACTCCACTTTCATTATTTACTAATCTAAATTAGTGGACACCACTTAAAACGTTGCGCTAAACTTTTTTTATTTTATTTCTGTGAAAGTGCTTTGCTGAGTGGTCTTATCAGTAAATGGCAACTGCTGGGCCCGCCCAAAAAATGACAATATAGGGGTGGGAAGCAGTAGAGGAGCAAGTGGATGACAGGAGAGTGGGAAGCAAAAGGTATTGGCCAAAGGCCAGAGGAAACAATGAACAATCATGGTGCTGGAAAGCACTTTTTACAACGCAGGCCTGGCAGGAAATGGCAGCGGCCGGCCCCTCCTGAAAACCATTGCACAAACATAAATCAAAACATAAATTTCAGAATTACAGGTTGGAGGGGATCGCCAGAGGAGCAGGTGAGGTGCAATGAAGGAGGAAAAAAGGGGGGCAAGTATTTGAGGTGTTTTAGCAGCAAGAAAATACATGCACTCTCATGGAAAACTTAATGAAAAAGAAAAAGTTGTTCCCTAAATGTGACCAATGGAAATATAAAAGTCAGCTGAACAAAAGGTTTGTAATGGAGTTATCCTCCAGCTAAGGGACAAACACAAGAAGAGGCAGGCAAGCCATCACATAAGAAGCAAGCAAATGAGACAGAAAATAAAACAAACCAATTGTAAGCAATGGACAAACTTCACCCCGCTTTAAAATTCTAGCATGGTCCACAGGAGGTCTTTTGCAAACATCTAAAAGCTGCCTGGTAGCCACAAATAAACAATAAAAGTGTGTGTGATCTGCAAGGGCAGAGACCAGATTATGGCATTAGCACTAAGATAGAGGGTGGTCATCACAGTAAGAAGGAATATGAGGAAGTGAAGATTTGGAAAGGGGAGTGTCGTGGAGAAAAGTGGCTAGTCAGATTTTACCATCCAAATGCATTTGATCCTCTGTGGTGAGCTCTTAAGTTGCAGAGTGCAGGCTGGTGGGAACTGAATAGACATTGCAGTTCATTGACTATAAATGGTGGTTATAATGATTTTTTTTAAGTGGTACAGCCTATACATTGTTTGTAAAATAGCTAGCATCTAGCTGGCTTAGATGCACTTCACAATCTAATACTCTAATAAGGCGTTTCTGTATGTTAGTATTTGTTTCACTAGAAAGGGATCCAAGTTATAACTACTACTAAGCATACATAGTTTAGTCTTTCTTCTATTTTGATGCCGGTTACACAGGCTTGCACAAACTGCTTTGTCAGACTCAAGGCAGTATGGATGGAATGGCCCTTAGTATTCCTCAGCTCTGGAGAGCCTAACAGATTGCTCTAAGACTGTGCTAAGTGTTGTCAGCCCTAATTAGACAAACGTGAGAGAGAAACAATCCTTGGTGGGACGAAAGCCACTGAATAAAAGAAGTCAACTAACTCAGACATTAACACCATCCAATCGTAAGCAAGGGGCTGGCCTAAAGCCCATCCTATGTATATAATAAGCAATAGGCTAGGCCAACAGAGCTAAAGCTGTATTTAGTCTAGACCTAACAGGTCTATGCTCCTGTATGTCTTGACTTTGTGAACAAGAAAAGTAATGAAGCAAAAAACTGGTTATCAGGAGAACAGTGAAACATAGATGAACACACAAGGGTTATTAGTGAATGCCACTGAGTCTTCTTGACAGGCAAATGCGTCCAAACAACAAGCACTTTTTAAGGAAACAAATCCATTAATCAACTAATAAAATAAACACTATGATTCACATTCCTAGCAACATTTAGGGCCCGATTATGATGCGGGGTGGAAAGCATTCCCACCCAGGGCCTGATTCTGATGCGGTTAGGAAGGCCTCCTAATGGCATTTGCTCCTTCCAAATAGGATCGGGAGCCACCCAGTGCCCAATTATGATGCGGTTAGGAACATGTGCTCCCATTGAAGTCAATGGTAGTACAACCAAATCGAATCTGAAAGCATCTGGATGCATCGTACTTGGTCGGTCGGACTCTCCCGATCCGAGTGGGTCGGAAACCATTTCCAACCCGATTCGGTTAGAAAGCATTTCCAACCCGCATCAGAATAAGCCCCTTAATGTCGCATCTACAGTGCAAAAAAATATACGATTTGATGCAACATCGCCACACATATGGAATATTATAACCAGCCCTGAAATGCCATCGCCTATGAAGATCTTTCTGTCTTTTCTACCAGAAATGTTGACACTTTCATGGCGCGTGCTTTTAGTTTGTTTTTTGGGATGGTTGTTGTTTTAATCTCTGTTACCAAAATATAGACATATATACATTTATATTGCAAGATATATATTTGATCATACTTGCTGTAGGTTAAACAATAGTCGTTTGCAGCCATAAAAATGCAAAAATTAGACGTTCGAAGCATAATAATATTCCAATGGATGAGCAGGCTTGCAGAAAAAAACTAAAACGTAGTTTAGTCCTCTCGATTTGCACTATTACTTTCAAACTATTGTACACTAGAGGCAGACATTTTTCTCTGCTAACACAATCTTCTTTAGGAGAACTGTCAACAAAAGCTTAAAAGATCAAGTCGGCCTGGAAAAAAACGATCATTATAAAACAGCAATCCCACAAAATTATTGAAATACGTTTTCTATGATTTTTTTTTAGAATTGCATAGCTGTGCTATTTCATCTATTTTTTACCGATGGCGACTGGTTGATAAAACATTTTCCGCTGGAACCGTTTTCAACATCTTGCATGACTTTTGTGAGAGATATATGTTCTTATATTCAATTTTCACACCATTTACCACAGTCTCCCTACACCTCTGCTTCAGCACTCCAAGCACTTCCAACCTCTTTATTTGAAGATAATTTCGTATGACGCACAATTTCAGAGACGTGTCATGCATTTGTAAAACAACTATCTGGGAATTCCACCTCGGCTGTCATTTCCCGATTCTCTTTAAATGAACGACCGGAACATATAAAAGCACCCTGCGGCGTTATCAGTACTTCCCAGTGCTGATGGACCCTGCAAAAGTAATCCTTTCTGTGGGAGGGAGACAAGGAAAGGTCTTCTTCAGTGATGATGATTGTGAGAGACTCGGACCAGGTCAGTGCGAAACAGCGCCTGGTGCACATGTTCAAACGTTAGAAAGGTGAATTCAGACTTTTATAAGTCTGAGGGAAGTGACTTTAATAACTGTGAGTTTGATTACAGTAATTTTTCGTATTTACGACGTTTAGACTGTAGAATTGTGCCACAAAGTAGTACCAAGTTCCAAGTTCAAAATATTTATTGTTTCAGTTAATTAAAACCACAACAATAAAATCTCTTTTTAAAAGCTGGGAACAACAATAAAACGTTTTTTTTTGGTAAATCCTAAAATCGTAAAATCTTTTGTTTACCAATTGTTAACACTCAAGTATGTATAAAAAATGTCATTCAACAGTTAAGTTGATCACTTAATAATATATGACATTAACGATTAATAAGTCTGGTGCATTGGTTAAGTCATTGTCCGCTGTACGAAAGAAAGTATTTATCAGATGTTCTCGCCCTGCTCTCCATTATCTTCAGAATACAAAGTTCTCTCTTAAGACTAGTCAGTCTTATTTAACGTTAGATTCATTTTTATTAATGCTTGCTTGTGTACAGTAAGAAACTTTATTAATTGACAGTTCAGTAAGGTGTCAGTTGGGTCCAAACCCGCTATAATTGCAGATCTGCACGTTCTTATTCCTTTGATGTTCATGGCGTATTTTAGTAAAGTGGCTCATACTTTTAACAGTTTGGGACATGTGCAGACTAGGTGGATGAAATCCTCGTTGCCGCTTTCGCATAATCTACATTTATTTGGCCCTTTGTGGACCCATGTTGAACGATCCGCGATGGACGGCAGTTTGCCTATTCGCAGGGCCATATGGCTGAGATACCCGCCACCCCCTCTCAACACAATCCCCAAAAGGAGGGAAACCGGAAACAGTTCTTAAAGTTTTTGGATGTGGGATGGAGTGACCATCCCGGCCGTATTTATTAAAACAAAAATTTAAAACATTAAACGTTTTCATGTTATGTACAATTTCATTATCACATTACGAGTTTGGCTAACCTTAACATAATCTCTAATACAGAGGTTCTCCTAGCCGAACTAGCATCCTACAAAAACATTCTCTAAGAACACTGAAATTGTACATCCTAACGTTTAAGGGCCAACGGCAAGGTCATAACCGGTGTCAAGATCCCTAACCAGACTTACCCCTCCCACTTGGGAGGGGCGACAGCACAGAGGCTTACCTCAAGTGCAACTACTAACAATTTCCCTTGTCTTGACGGGGGCACTTAAGACTCGACGCCATTTAAAGGTCGTTCGAACACTTGTGTGTGGTATCTAGAAGGTATCGTTGACCTCTCCCCACCCCACACAACTTACCGCATCTGCCGTCGCAGATGACACTGGCCCCGGGAAATTCCCCAGGAGGGGGCTGTAACCCCTCCTACAAAGGAAGGGGCCTTGACCGCCTTTCCTTTACTTCCGGCGTCCCGCCCTTAGACGGGACCGCCTCCCCACTGAGGGGCCAATGGCCACCTCTCCCGAGCGCTCCCATCCGTGTTGGGTGACGCCCACTCATAGGGATCTACCAATTAGTGCTCACCGATCATGACCTTACCGTCTACCAAAATTAAATACGACAATTCTTACTCAAACCTATGAAAACATTGGTCGCTACGACCGAAAGAACATGCTAGAAATGTAACACTACATCAAATCATTTTAATCGTAACAACCTAGACGAGATTCACCATTCTTTATTATGATTTAACCACAAACTGATACTGTCACAGCCTGTAAACGAGATGGAAAAACAAACTTATAAATTCACTTTATTGCACAACAACTTGCTGTCCTCAGGGGCTGGTGGGTGGGTCAAAATTGGCTCTTCGTTCCGTCCCGAGCTCACGTGTAGCGAGGAGGTGCAGCTTCGGAGCACAAGAACAAGAGGACGTCTTCTGGTCTTGTGCCTTCTTTTATCCGTCTTCAGGGCGGGCGAAAACCCGCCCCTGCCTGCCCCGTGGGCGTGGCTGGCTGCGTCGGTGTCTAGGCCAGCCCACTCTAGGGCGGGAAAAAGCGCGCCCCGGCTACGCCGCTTCGGGCATACCAGCCGAGACGCGCCTCCCGCCCAAAAATGGCTTCCCGGGGGGATCGAGGCACTCATCCATACGTTCGGGGGGACCGAGTGGTCGCCCCTTTCCATATGGCTGAGATACCCGCCACCCCCTCTCAACACAATCCCCAAAAGGAGGGAAACCGGAAACAGTTCTTAAAGTTTTTGGATGTGGGATGGAGTGACCATCCCGGCCGTATTTATTAAAACAAAAAATTTAAAACATTAAACGTTTTCATGTTATGTACAATTTCATTATCACATTACGAGTTTGGCTAACCTTAACATAATCTCTAATACAGAGGTTCTCCTAGCCGAACTAGCATCCTACAAAAACATTCTCTAAGAACACTGAAATTGTACATCCTAACGTTTAAGGGCCAACGGCAAGGTCATAACCGGTGTCAAGATCCCTAACCAGACTTACCCCTCCCACTTGGGAGGGGCGACAGCACAGAGGCTTACCTCAAGTGCAACTACTAACAATTTCCCTTGTCTTGACGGGGGCACTTAAGACTCGACGCCATTTAAAGGTCGTTCGAACACTTGTGTGTGGTATCTAGAAGGTATCGTTGACCTCTCCCCACCCCACACAACTTACCGCATCTGCCGTCGCAGATGACACTGGCCCCGGGAAATTCCCCAGGAGGGGGCTGTAACCCCTCCTACAAAGGAAGGGGCCTTGACCGCCTTTCCTTTACTTCCGGCGTCCCGCCCTTAGACGGGACCGCCTCCCCACTGAGGGGCCAATGGCCACCTCTCCCGAGCGCTCCCATCCGTGTTGGGTGACGCCCACTCATAGGGATCTACCAATTAGTGCTCACCGATCATGACCTTACCGCCACAGGTCCGGATAGTTGACCGGCTATCCGGACCCCCCACAAAACTCCTACCTAAAGGTCATGTTTTAAAGATTTTAACCAGGCTAGGAAGTCTCCTATGAGTAACTCATTCCCCGCCCTTGACAAATGCACACCATCCCCCAGATACATACTGTCATCATTAATACAATTATGCGAGATCGAATGCAATGTCTTGGAACGGAACAACCTACTCACTTTGTTATTCAATTTTTTAACCGAATGATTCAAAGCAGGGATCGAGATAGCCCCCCGCCACACTTTTCGTGGGATCATATGAGACCACGCAATCAGGCACCCCGGAACTCTCCTCGCTAACCAACTTACTGTGGAAAGCATAGCCTCCAGGAGAAGTCGTCTACCGGTGGTGACTAAATCATTGCCCCCTAAATGCACTATGACTATGGACGGCGGTGACCTCATCCGCTCTAACAAGCCCTCAAAAAATTCCTGAAACTGGTCAATACAGAGACCGCCCCTTCCGTAGAAGGACACTCTGTACCCGTATTCCCCAGGTATGTGAAACATGTCACCTGCTTTGAATACGTCTGCGGCCCGTCTCACGTATGAGTGGCCCACGACCCACACCTCCTTCCTCACAGCCGGTGACGTGCGACCGCTGGCCTGGTGTTGGGTCGACTGCTCAGTCTGCCCTGCCGCGTAGGCTTGCGCAACTGAAAACAAACAAAAGACAAGAGGCGTGAGTACATGATTACAGCTTCACAACATGTGCAATCGCACGTACCTCTTATAACAATTGGAGGACCAGCGCCCCACACGTTTCACTTGTTCTACATTAAGACCCCTGGCTGTAGCTTCAGTGGCAGCCCCTATACGAAAGGAGTGGGTCCCAAATTCGCCCGGGTCCAAGCCCGCTGCGGCAATGGCCATTGCAAGCACCCGTTGAAACTGAAACCTCGTCAGCGGGGTGGCGTCTGCATGCCTCAACAATGTCCCCCCCCATGATGCCATTCTCTGTGCTAGGTAATCTTCTAAGCACTGTACCGGACACATGGATGACTCGGGGTCCCTGCGAATGATCGTGCAGTCCCCTCTCCCATCTTGGTCAGTCTTAGACCTGAGAAAGGAGACAATCATCGCATCCCCCCTGATCTGAACATGTTCCCTGCACAAGCCCCCCGTCACATCCTGTTTGTTCCTTGCAACCAGCTCACTAACTCTCATAGCCCCGTGAAACGCCAGCGTAAATGCAGTCCGGAACAAACAGGTCTCAAAAGGGGACGAGCATGTGTTAGGGAGTGTGTCCAGTAACTGGGACAACCTGTCTAGACCTATCGGTCGTCTCACGTCTACTCTGCGACCCTCTAGGCGTTGCCACCCACGCAGCGCTTTCTGTACTGTGAAAGACGCTGTTGGGTCCAGGATGCCATGGGCCCTGGCAACAAAGGAAATGGCGGCACGATGCCTTTGGGCCGTAGCCACCGATTTCCCAGCCCTATGTAAAGACATCAGAAAGAGTACTACCCACTCTTCCTGACCCCACAGACCCCCTCTCTCTGCCCCTAAAAAGGCTAAATAGGCCTGGAACGCCCCTTCATATGCCTTCCTTGTCCTGGGTGCTAGACTCTCTCCCACGAGGTGACGAAGTTCGGGGCACCGAGAGACCAGAGAGCTTCGGGGAAGGGTGCCGGCTCCGGGTCCGCTGAAGGGAGGAAACCCGAGAAAGCCTGCATGTGAAAACGAGACAGTGCGTCAGCAGCCTGATTCATCACCCCTGGGACATGTTTTGCTCTGAATACCACGTTCAGTTGCATACATAGTAGGACAATTTCTTTGAGCAGCCTCAAAATCAACTTACAATGGGCTGACTGACTATTGATGCATTCTACCACGGTCATATTGTCGGACCAAAAAATGACAGAATGATCTCTGAAACCTTCTGGCCAGGTTCTCAGGGCCACGAGAATGGGAAATAATTCAAGGAAAGCAATATTACTCGTTAGCCCATTCTCGTGCCACCATAGGGGCCATCTTTGAGCAGACCAGTTCGTGCCGAAGATGGCGCCAAAACCTATGCTTCCTGCTGAATCTGTCCATAGCCCAAGCTCTTCTGAGGACACGGCTGGCTTGTTCCAGACGACTCGGCCATTGAAGTCCGCCAAGAATGCTAACCATATCCGCATGTCCTGGCGGACCTCAGCCGATAACCTCGTGCGATGATGACCCTCCTTCAGGCCAACCATCGCTTGGGCAATGGAGCGGGAAAAGGGGCGAGCCATTGGGATTACCCTCAAGGCAAAGTTCAACTTTCCCACTAATTGTTGCAACTGATGCAGTGTAACCTTAGGTGTATTCAAACATACTCGGAGGGCTGTCCTGAATTTCAACACTTTGCTAGCTGGTAAACGGAAACACCCCTCCCTTGAGTCCAACTCGATCCCCAAAAACTCGAGGCAAGTCGTGGGACCCATAGTTTTACCCGGTGCCAACGGCACGCCAAATTGACCCATCAACACACAGAATTCATCTAAGGCCTGGGCACATTCGAGATTTCGGGCGGGACCAAGGAACAAAAAGTCGTCAAGGTAGTGCATTACATTCCGAAAACCCGTTTTCTTAGTGAACACCCATTGCAGGAAAGTACTGAATTGTTCAAAATAAGCACATGATATAGAGCATCCCATTGGCATACACCTATCCATGTAAAATGATCCCTGGAACCCGAATCCTAAAAGACGCTGATCGTCCGGGTGTACCGGGAGCAACCGGAACGCTGACTCGATATCAGATTTCGCCATCAACGTCCCGGGCCCCAGGCGATTCAAGATGGCTACTGCCTCATCAAAAGATGCGTATCGCACCGAACAAACTTCTGGATCAATTGCGTCGTTCACCGAAAGACCATGTGGAGCAGACAGATTATGAATCAATCGAAACTCACCTGGGTCCTTCTTGGGGACCACCCCTAACGGAGAACAAACGAAATCCGGTACCGGGGGTACATTAAACGGGCCGGCGACCCGTCCCCGGCTGACCTCTTTCTGAATTTTCTCTTTCACTACAGATGTATGTTGTAAAACGGAAAGTTGATTTTTGCACATCCCTACACCCTGAAAGTCCCCTACCGGGATGCGGAAACCATGTGTAAAACCGTTCCGCAGCACCCCGGCAGAAGTCCGATCCGGGTATTCGCTGAGCCAGGGAATCATTGCCAAGGTATCAATCGGAGTTGGTAAAGGCGCCCCTCGGCCTAGATTAGACCTGTTTGGCGCCTCCCTTACCCCCATTCTCACTCGTTCTGGCTCTGCACGATGACTCAGGATGGGATGACCCACACGTACTACATTCGTGTCTAAATTTACATGATCCCGGAGGCCTGGTACATTTCCCTCTGTTGAAGTTATAACAGAAACCCTTTCTCCCTGTATTGCCTGCGGGCCTCGACTGGTCGTCGGTGCTCGTACTTGGTCGAAAGGGCGACCCCATATTTTGGCGGGAGTAATCAACAACATTGCTCCCAACCAATGGCATTCTTAACATTCCCGATTCTTTCATTTTATCCCATGTTAAAGAATCGTAACAATCCCAGGTCAAACTCTTGTTATGTTCTTTTTCTTTCCTGAACAGATTATCATAACAAAACCAATGGTTACCTTGATACGCTGTCGAGTAACCCATAATTCTTGATTGGTAAACGGGAAACTCAGGAAGCAACTCGGGCCTACGTTCCCCCAAAATCGATGTAAAAATACCCCACGCATTGCCCCAGTTACCAATATTCTCATTTACCTTAAAGGCGGCCATTTTTGCGCGCCAAACACTCGGATGCATTAGGTCCTTCTGACTTTTTACATGCTCCACATCATAATGATCAACAAGCAAGGAAAAAATATTCACGTATTCCCCTGCCCAGATCTTCTCCTTTATCGCTAAGGGCACATGTTGCCCCAATCTCTCTCTACGAGAGGGTGCTGACTCGTCCCGTGCAATCGGCAATGGCCGCTTACCTGAACCGGACGCAGCTTCTGCCGCTTGCGGCTTGTCTATCCCCGCCAACGGTGCAGCCACTCTAGCTGCCTCTTTCTTGTCACGAAGCCCTTTTATCAGCGCCTGTGCCTCGGCAGCCGTGGCGCCATCACTGCTATCCCCCAACCATGCTGCTAGCTGTGCTGCCAGCTCGGGGGGCATGTCTTCCTTGGGTGTCGGGGTGACGACAACGGGGATTGGATTCCCCTCGACCGGTACTGGGGTCGGCGCCTCGAGCGGGGCAGAGGGAACCGGGGCATCCCCACCGGCTGGAACCCTTCTCGGCCTCTTAGGTCTCCCTCCAGCCGGCGCAGGGCCCGAACCCTCCTCCCCATCTCGCTCCGCCAACCGTTTCTTAATGTCGGACACCTCTTTGCAAACGGCCCGCACCATCTGGTCGGTCGTCATTCTCTTTGCGCCTTTCTTGGGCATCTCTCCGAGGAAGTATCTGGAAGACAAAGAAAAGGATCAAAACGCTCAAAATTGGCTCTTCGTTCCGTCCCGAGCTCACGTGTAGCGAGGAGGTGCAGCTTCGGAGCACAAGAACAAGAGGACGTCTTCTGGTCTTGTGCCTTCTTTTATCCGTCTTCAGGGCGGGCGAAAACCCGCCCCTGCCTGCCCCGTGGGCGTGGCTGGCTGCGTCGGTGTCTAGGCCAGCCCACTCTAGGGCGGGAAAAAGCGCGCCCCGGCTACGCCGCTTCGGGCATACCAGCCGAGACGCGCCTCCCGCCCAAAAATGGCTTCCCGGGGGGATCGAGGCACTCATCCATACGTTCGGGGGGACCGAGTGGTCGCCCCTTTCCATTAGTTGTAATTTAGGATAGGCCGAGAACGTGATATTTAGATATGGTGCTGGGGTGAGGGTCTTAAAATTGGTGATTACATCCAGGCATGTTTTGTGTTACTGAGGATGTTTTTGTCTACTAGCAGAGATTGAAATAGTGCCGATTTGTTTATAGCTTGTTTGAAGGATGAGATGGACAGGCTGGTTTTCCAGAGATCACCTGTACAAGTTGCTGATAATGCTTTTTTTAGGTATTGGTTGTAGCGGGACTTTTCGTCTTTCTCTAGTTCCTCCCACAGAGCCTTGTTCAGTACCAATTCTGTTGCATTTTGCTTCAGTCCATACCATTGCTTAATGTTTGCTTACATTCTCCCCAGTGTTTTGTTGGTTACCCCAAATTCTAGTCTCACCTGTGCTGGGGATGCGGCATGATGGATTTGAAAGACTCTTTTATACATTGACACTTGTTATTTGTTTTACAGGTCAGCGTCTTTTCCATATAATGCAGTACTGCCATATTATAATGTGGGTAACATTTTAGCTGTTATTCCTGCTAATAAGGGTTTAAATGATGGCCCCCTCAATTGTTTTGCTAAGGACCTGGACGCAAATGATAGGGCGTTTTTCCTCTGAGTCATGTATGCTTTTTGTTCCCGATGATTATGCCTGTTGTCGATGTAAAAAAACAGGTACTTATAACTGGAGACTACATCTAGTTTTTTCCCTCTAATTTGAATTGTTGTTTAGCCGTCTGATATCTACTGATCAGCATAGTTAGAACTTGGGGTCTCCAGTTGGCAGAGGTAGGTACCACTGTTCAAATAGAGACCCTTGCTTCTAGTCAGGGTAAGGAGGAAACCCTCTGAGATAACACCTGCTCACCCTCTAGGTAGCTTGGCACGAGCAGTCAAGGCTAATCAGAAGGCAATGTGTAAAGTATTTGTACCAACACTCCCAGTAACACAGTGAAAACACCACAAACTGACTCCACAACAGTTTTTAAAAAAAAGGTATTTTTAAACTAAACAAGTCCAAAACAACAAAAATCCACATACACAGTTCACAAATATGGTTGCGAAAGAGTTCTTGAGGTTGCGATAAAAATAATCCACAGTTGTGTGAAAAGTTCACAGTTGCGTCATGTTTAGCCAACAGTACGTTTAAGTGCGACAAAGTTCCAAAAGCAGGAGCTGGTGCGGTGGAAAACAAGCGATGTGTTGCTCCTGGACCTTGGGGAGGCGATCCAACAACCCCGCTGCAGCAGCGGGCGTTTTGCAACAAATCCGGTCTGTATGGGGAGGAAGGCCACTTGTATGGATTCCGGTGCAAGGGTTCCGTAGGAAGTTTGTTCTCGCAAAGGCACGATGCGACGATCTCGTAGGGGCTGCAACGATCTCCGGGGCGACGATGCGAGATCCAGTGGGGATCTCTCTCTTGCAACTCCTCTATGTGATGGCTCTGCGACGGTGTTCGCAAGCAAGCGATGCGGCTATCTCACCCAGTGACGACAGGCTCTGCGATGACACTTGCAGCGATGTTAGTCTTCCCGCACTGGTCTGGTGCGTCCCGCAAACGAAGGATGCAGCGGCTCCGGCACTGGCAACAGGCGCTGCGACGATCTCGGCCTTCGCACCGACGGGAATTTCCTCGCACTGTCGGGGATGCGCTCCGCCGCGAGCGATGCAATAACTTTTCTGTAGCAAAGTCTTTAAATCTTGGTTTCCAGATTCCCAGCAAAGGTTTAACTTCCAGAGGCACCACACATGGGCCACGCACTCCAGGAAGGACATAACTCTCTCAGTAGAGCTCAGGGGAAGCTGGGGATGAAGTCATTTTGTTCCTGGGACTTAAAAACAGGGAGCCAACCATACATTCCTTCAAGCAAGGGGACACAGCACAAAGCAAAGTCCTTCCCTTCTCCTTGGCAGCAAAGCAACAGCAGGGTAATCCAGCATAGCAACAGCTGGACAATCTTCCTTCTTCAGTTTCAGCTTTCTCCTTGGCAGAGGTTCCTTCTTGATTCCAGGATGATCTACTTTTCTGTAGTCAGGGGTCCTATACTTATACCCCTAAAAGTCTTTGTTCCCTTTGTGCAGGAGGGCTCTGAGCCCAGTCTGAACCAGTTCTGGGTGTTCCTTGAGCACTTTGTTTTCCTGGCTTCTCCTTTCGTTTCAGAGTGAGGGGCAGGGTCGTCAGCCGCCCAGCAGGAGGTGGACCCAGCATTGTGAAAGGCAGGCACAGCCCAATTCAAGCACAGGTGCTATCTCCTCCCACCACTCAAATTGCAAATGCAGTCATTCAGCCTAGGGCTGGCTCAGCCGGCCTCCTGGGGAATCCCCAGCCGCTGTCACTCTCAAAATAGACAGTCAATACACAAACAGGCCAAGGCACACAGAAAGGGCAGACAAGAGAACAGCAACTTTCTAAATGTGCTGTTCTCAAACACAGGATTTAAAAACAACCTTTCCTAAAAGATGTGTCATTAAATTCTGAGTTCAGGGATAATAGACTTTTATGACCTGTCTTGTTCCTATGGGAAGATATGCTGGTAGCCACTGTAGCCAGCATCCCCCATGATAGCCTATGGAGCACGATAGCCTTGCAGCAGTGAAAAACGAAAATCGCTGTAATTCACTACCAGAGCATGTCACCTGCACCAGTACATGCTCTACCTTTCACATACACTGCACCCTGCCCAATGGGGTACCTTGGGCCATCCATACTGGTGACCAATGTGCACAGAAAGGGGAGGGTTAGGCCTGGTCAGTGGGGACACTGACCAGGAGGACATGGCAGTTCACAGACTGCACACAGGCACTGCGGTGGCAAGCCTGAGACACCATTTTTTGGGCTACTACTGTGGGTGGCACAATCAGTGCTGCAGGCTACCCTAGTAGCATTTGTCATCACCAGCCTTGGCACACCCAGTGCACTTTACTAGGGACTTCTTGGTGATACAAATATGCCAATCATGTATATCCAATCATAACTACAATTTACACAGGGAGCACTTACACTCTGACACTGATCAAAGGTGGCAGAGTGTCCAAAGCATCTAAACCAGCAAAAACGAAATCCATCACAGCATCAAAAATACAGGAGGTAGAGGCCAAAAAGACTGGGGAAACCATGCCAAGGATGTCAGGTATAACAAGCATTGTTTTGCTTTGTCTAACTTGTTGTTGGCTATGTATTCCAGCATTCCTACAAGCGACCTTCGTAGGACGCTCTTAGTTAGGCTCATTAGGACTACGTCCTTTGCGTATGATAGTTGAGATAATGATGAAGTGCCTAGTTTGGGTGGATGAGAATTGATCTTGCCAGGTCAGCCATGAAGAGGTTAAAGAGATGCGGGGCCAGAACGCACCCTTGCTTCAGCTCTTTAGTGGTTATGACCTTTCTTGATAGACTTGAGCCATCTCTAAACTTTACTCTCATCCATGTGTTGGAGTGAAGAAGCAATATTCTTCTGAGTATTTTTTTCTGGGATGTTCCATGCACACAGTTTTTTCCATAGAATGTAACAGTTCACACTGTCGAAAGCCCCCTTTAGATAAAAGAAAGAAGTTCAGTTGTTTCTTCTGATGTATTTGTCCGCAATGAGCGAGAGCGATAGGATGTTTGTAATTGTCCTGCACCCTTTTCTGAACCCTGTTCCATTGAGTGGTATCCGTTTTGACCTGTCAGGCTAGGAAATCAGATCTTCCAATATTAGTGAGGCGTATGGAAAGGGGCGACCACTCGGTCCCCCCGAACGTATGGCTGAGTGCCTCGATCCCCCCGGGAAGCCATTTTTGGGCGGGAGGCGCGTCTCGGCTGGTATGCCCGAAGCGGCGTAGCCGGGGCGCGCTTTTTCCCGCCCTAGAGTGGGCTGGCCTAGACACCGACGCAGCCAGCCACGCCCTCGGGGCGGGCAGGGGCGGGTTTTCGCCCGCCCTGAAGACGGATAAAAGAAGGCGCAAGACCAGAAGACGTCCTCTTGTTCTTGTGCTCCGAAGCTGCACCTCCTCGCTACACGTGAGCTCGGGACGGAACGAAGAGCCAACCCCGATTGATACCTTGGCAATGATTCCCTGGCTCAGCGAATACCCGGATCGTACTTCTGCCGGGGTGCTGCGGAACGGTTTTACACATGGTTTCCGCATCCCGGTAGGGGACTTTCAGGGTGTAGGGATGTGCAAAAATCAACTCTCCGTTTTACAACATGCATCTGTAGTGCAAGAAAAAATTCTGAAAGAGGTTAGCCGGGGACGGGTCGCCGGCCCGTTTAGTGAACCCCCGGTACCGGATTTCGTTTGTTCCCCGTTAGGGGTGGTCCCCAAGAAGGACCCGGGTGAGTTTCGTTTGATCCATAATCTATCTGCTCCACATGGTCTTTCGGTGAACGACGCAATTGATCCAGAAGTTTGTTCGGTGCGATACGCATCTTTTGATGAGGCGGTAGCCATCTTGAATCGCCTGGGGCACGGGACGTTGATGGCGAAATCTGATATCGAGTCAGCGTTCCGGTTGCTCCCGGTACACCCAGACGATCAGCGTCTTCTGGGATTCGGGTTCCAGGGGTCATTTTACATGGATAGGTGTATGCCAATGGGATGTTCTATATCATGTGCTTACTTCGAGCAATTCAGTACTTTCCTGCAATGGGTGTTCACTAAGAAAACGGGTTTCCGAAATGTAATGCACTACCTTGACGACTTTCTGTTCCTTGGCCCCGCCGGTAATCCCGAATGTGCTCAGGCCTTATCTGAATTCTGTGTGTTAATGGATCATCTTGGCGTGCCATTGGCACCAGGTAAAACTATGGGTCCCACGACTTGCCTCGAGTTTTTGGGGATCGAGTTGGACTCTAGGGAGGGGTGCTTCCGTTTACCAGCTAGCAAAGTGTCGAAATTCAGGGCAGCCCTCCAAGTATGTTTAAATGCATCCAAAGTTACACTGCATCAGTTGCAACAGTTAGTGGGAAAGTTGAACTTTGCCTTGAGGGTGATACCAATGGCTCGCCCCTTTTCCCGCTCAATTGCCCAAGCGATGGTTGGCCTAAAGGAGGGCCATCATCGCACAAGGTTATCGGCTGAGGTCCGCCAGGACATGCGGATATGGTTAGCATTCTTGGCGGACTTCAATGGCCGGGTCGTCTGGAACAAGCCAGCCGTGTCCTCTGAAGAGCTTGGGCTATGGACAGATTCAGCAGGAAGCGTAGGTTTTGGCGCCATCTTCGGCACAAAATGGTCGGCACAAAAGTGGCCCCTATGGTGGCACGAGAAGGGGCTGACAAGTAACATCGCTTTCCTTGAACTATTTCCCATTCTGGTGGCCCTGAGAACCTGGCCAGAAGGGTTCAGAGATCATTCTGTTGTGTTCTGGTCCGACAATATGACCGTGGTAGAATGCATCAATAGTCAGGCAGCCCGTTGTAAATTGATTTTGAGGCTCCTCAAAGAAATTGTCTTACTGTGTATGCAACTGAACGTGGTATTCAGAGCAAAACATGTCCCAGGGGTGATGAATCAGGCTGCTGATGCACTGTCTCGTTTTCACATGCAGGCTTTCTCGGGTTTCCTTCCTTCAGCGGACCCGGAGCCGGCACCCTTCCCCGAAGCTCTCTGGTCTCTCGGTGCCCCGAACTTCGTCACCTCGTGGGAGAGAGTCTAGCACCCAGGACAAGGAAGGCATATGAAGGGGCGTTCCAGGCCTATTTAGCCTTTTTGGGGGCAGAGAGAGGGGGACTTTGGGGTCAGGAAGAGTTGGTGGTACTTTTTCTGATGTCCTTACGTAGGGCTGGGAAATCGGTGGCTACGGCCCAAAGGCATCGTGCCGCCATTTCCTTTGTTGCCAGGGCCCATGGCATCCTGGACCCAACAGCGTCTTTCACGGTACAGAAAGCGCTACGTGGGTGGCAACGTCTAGAGGGTCGCAGAGTAGACGTACGACGACCGATAGGTCTAGACAGGTTGTCCCAGTTACTGGTCACACTCCCGAACACATGCTCGTCCCCGTTCGAGACCTGTTTGTTCCGGACTGCATTTACGCTGGCATTTCACGGGGCTATGAGAGTTAGTGAGCTAGTTGCAAGGAACAAACAGGATGTGGCGGGGGGCTTGTGCAGGGAGCATGTCCAGATCAGGGGTGATGCGATGATTGTCTCCTTTCTCAGGTCCAAGACTGACCAAGATGGGAGAGGGGACTGTACGATCATTCGCAGGAACCCCGAGTCATCCATGTGTCCGGTACAGTGCTTAGAAGATTACCTAGCACGAAGGGTGGCATCATGGGGGGGGACGTTGTTGAGGCATGCAGACGCCACCCCGCTGACGAGGTTTCAGTTTCAACGGGTGCTTGCAATGGCCATTGCCGCAGCGGGCTTGGACCCGGGCGAATTTGGGACCCACTCCTTTCGTATAGGGGCTGCCACTGAAGCTACAGCCAGGGGTCTTAATGTAGAACAAGTGAAACGTGTGGGGCGCTGGTCCTCCAATTGTTATAAGAGGTACGTGCGATTGCACATGTTGTGAAGCTGTAATCATGTACTCACGCCTCTTGTCTTTTGTTTGTTTTCAGTTGCGCAAGCCTACGCGGCAGGGCAGACTGAGCAGTCGACCCAACACCAGGTCAGCGGTCGCACGTCACCGGCTGTGAGGAAGGAGGTTTGGGTCGTGGGCCACTCATACGTGAGACGGGCTGCAGACGTATTCAAAGCAGGTGACATGGTTCACGTACCTGGGGAATACGGGTACAGAGTGTCCTTCTACGGAAGGGGCGGTCTCTGTATTGACCAGTTTCAGGAATTTTTTGAGGGCTTGTTAGAGCGGATGAGGTCACCGCCGTCCATAGTCATAGTGCATTTGGGGGGCAATGATTTGGTCACCACCGGTAGACGACTTCTCCTGGAGGCTATGCTTTCCACGGTAAGTTGGTTAGCGAGGAGAGTTCCGGGGTGCCTAATTGCATGGTCTCATATGATCCCACGAAAAGTGTGGCGGGGGGCTATCTCGATCCCTGCTTTGAATCATTCTGTTAAAAAATTGAATAACAAAGTGGGTAGGTTGTTCCGTTCCAAGACATTGCATTCAATCTCGCATAATTGTATTAATGATGACAGTATGTATCTGGGGGATGGTGTGCATTTGTCGAGGGCGGGGAATGAGTTACTCATAGGAGACTTCCTAGCCTGGTTAAAATCTTTAAAACATGACCTTTAGGTAGGAGTTTTGTGGGGGGTCCGGATAGCCGGTCAACTATCCGGACCTGTGGCGGTAAGGTCATGATCGGTGAGCACTAATTGGTAGATCCCTATGAGTGGGCGTCACCCAACACGGATGGGAGCGCTCGGGAGAGGTGGCCATTGGCCCCTCAGTGGGGAGGCGGTCCCGTCTAAGGGCGGGTCGCCGGAAGTAAAGGAAAGGCGGTCAAGGCCCCTTCCTTTGTAGGAGGGGTTACAGCCCCCTCCTGGGGAATTTCCCGGGGCCAGGGTCATCTGCGACGGCAGATGCGGTAAGTTGTGTGGGGTGGGGAGAGGTCAACGATACCTTCTAGATACCACACACAAGTGTTCGAACGACCTTAAATGGCGTCGAGTCTTAAGTGCCCCCGTCAAGTCAAGGGAAATTGTTAGTAGTTGCACTTGAGGTAAGCCTCTGTGCTGTCGCCCCTCCCAAGTGGGAGGGGTAAGTCTGGTTAGGGATCTTGACACCGGTTATGACCTTGCCGTTGGCCCTTAAACGTTAGGATGTACAATTTCAGTGTTCTTAGAGAATGTTTTTGTAGGATGCTAGTTCGGCTAGGAGAACCTCTGTATTAGAGATTATGTTAAGGTTAGCCAAGCATCGTAATGTGATAATGAAATTGTACATAACATGAAAACGTTTAATGTTTTAATTTTTTGTTTTAATAAATACGGCCGGGATGGTCACTCCATCCCACATCCAAAAACTTTAAGAACTGTTTCCGGTTTCCCTCCTTTTGGGGATTGTGTTGAGAGGGGGTGGCGGGTATCTCAGCCATATGGAAAGGGGCGACCACTCGGTCCCCCCGAACGTATGGCTGAGTGCCTCGATCCCCCCGGGAAGCCATTTTTGGGCGGGAGGCGCGTCTCGGCTGGTATGCCCGAAGCGGCGTAGCCGGGGCGCGCTTTTTCCCGCCCTAGAGTGGGCTGGCCTAGACACCGACGCAGCCAGCCACGCCCTCGGGGCGGGCAGGGGCGGGTTTTCGCCCGCCCTGAAGACGGATAAAAGAAGGCGCAAGACCAGAAGACGTCCTCTTGTTCTTGTGCTCCGAAGCTGCACCTCCTCGCTACACGTGAGCTCGGGACGGAACGAAGAGCCAATTTTGACCCACCCACCAGCCCCTGAGGACAGCAAGTTGTTGTGCAATAAAGTGAATTTATAAGTTGGTTTTTCCATTTCGTTTACAGGCTGTGACAGTATCAGTTTGTGGTTAATCATAATAAAGTATGGTGAATACCGTCTAGGTTGTTACGATTAAAATGATTTGATGTAGTGTTGCATTTCTAGCATGCTCTTTCGGTCATAGTGACCAATGTTTTCATAGGTTTAAGAATTGTCGTATTTATTTTTTGGTAGGCGGTAAGGTCATGATCGGTGAGCACTAATTGGTAGATCCCTATGAGTGGGCGTCACCCAACACGGATGGGAGCGCTCGGGAGAGGTGGCCATTGGCCCCTCAGTGGGGAGGCGGTCCCGTCTAAGGGCGGGTCGCCGGAAGTAAAGGAAAGGCGGTCAAGGCCCCTTCCTTTGTAGGAGGGGTTACAGCCCCCTCCTGGGGAATTTCCCGGGGCCAGGGTCATCTGCGACGGCAGATGCGGTAAGTTGTGTGGGGTGGGGAGAGGTCAACGATACCTTCTAGATACCACACACAAGTGTTCGAACGACCTTAAATGGCGTCGAGTCTTAAGTGCCCCCGTCAAGTCAAGGGAAATTGTTAGTAGTTGCACTTGAGGTAAGCCTCTGTGCTGTCGCCCCTCCCAAGTGGGAGGGGTAAGTCTGGTTAGGGATCTTGACACCGGTTATGACCTTGCCGTTGGCCCTTAAACGTTAGGATGTACAATTTCAGTGTTCTTAGAGAATGTTTTTGTAGGATGCTAGTTCGGCTAGGAGAACCTCTGTATTAGAGATTATGTTAAGGTTAGCCAAGCATCGTAATGTGATAATGAAATTGTACATAACATGAAAACGTTTAATGTTTTAATTTTTTGTTTTAATAAATACGGCCGGGATGGTCACTCCATCCCACATCCAAAAACTTTAAGAACTGTTTCCGGTTTCCCTCCTTTTGGGGATTGTGTTGAGAGGGGGTGGCGGGTATCTCAGCCATAGTACTTTGCGTCTATGTACAGAAGTGCTATTAACCTGTAATTGGACGGGGACCTGTTGCATCCTTTAAAGATCAGAGTAATTACAGATCTTTGCCAGCTTGGCCGAATTTGTCTTTTATTCTCCACTTCATCGATTTCTTTCTTAGTCTTCCGCTCCAGAAATCTGGAGCCCTTAAGAAGATTATTGGGGGGATGCTTTTTTGGTTGTGGGGCCCCATTTCCGCAACCCTTCAAAATTATTCTTTTTACATCTTCGTCACGAAAGCCTGAGTTTCCAGGTGTAGACCCTAAGCTACAGACGCTCATTACGGCTTTTTGCACTTTGGTCCGCTGATGGGTTAGGGCGCTGTTTATGTTTTGTGTAACAGTCCTGTCATTGCTTGTTTATTCCTCTTGCTCCTCGGTATTTACATGCTCTTTCTCTCTCCATACTAGGTGGCTCGGTGGTTTGATGTCTGTGAATCTCTTTATTAGAAGAAAAGCGTCTCTGCAGATAGAGAGGCAAACACCTGTGGAGAGCACGATGTGCCAGAACCAATGATTTAAATTTGACTCTGCCCACCACGGGGGTAAACCTGTCATCACCATCAAATTGAATTTTTAAGAACCATTAAAAATAGTGGTTTAATAATTTTTCTAGCTGGTCCCTTTCCCATGTTAGCAGTATTAGTATTTTTATTGTTTTTCTATATTGGACATCTTGGCTTGCCACTGAGAAAATAACTTGTTGGGCAATGTCACTGTAGAGGCATGGTAACATTAATGTTCTACTTGCCCCACTTTTTAAGTAATCCTGGACCCTACCTTGTGAGCTACAAGGTTTACATATGGGTGACTAAATAATATTTAAAAAAGAGGTGTTTACTTGATAAAAAGGGTTTTATAACATACCATACTGCAGCTTTAACATTTAAATATTCAGACCTCAAAGGTCGACTAAAAGCCATGTTTTCCTTTGTCACACTAGTGGATGGTATATTGAGTGTAGCACTCAGTCCACTTTTCATGCCATGAGGGTATTTCCTCTGCATATACTATGGTCACATAAAAAATGTAAGGTTGCCAATTATGCGTTAGTAAATTTTGTCAACGTTTAGAGATCAGAGCACATGAATTGCGACATAGTTTTGACTCTCATGGATTAATTATAGCCTGTGTCCATCAGGACAGTTACATGGTAGAATCCTGAAAATCGTTAGTCTTTAAGTCAGAGCAATGGTATGATAAATATACATACACGTCTGTTACTGGTGTCTGTATATCCTTCTGCAAAACACACAAGATGATGGATGGAATGTTGCACAATGGCAAAACATTCACCCACAGTCACAGATCTGGGTTTAATCCATCGTTATTTTGCTCACCAAGCCACCTCAGTTCAGACATGGCTATATGCAAATCAGCCTTGACTCTGTGCCTCATGGGAACAGTCCACCCCGAACTGCCAAGTCATGTCTTCCCTGGACCGGAATCAAGCATCCTAGGACCGGTTTCTGGCTATCAGCCATCTTCAGCCAGGATAGCTTGCCTCCAGTGGCGTAGTGAGCACGGGACCCACATCTGGGCATACCCTTCCCACATAGGGTGAACAGCAAAACACACAAGATGATGGACGGAATGTTGCACAATGGCAAAACATTCACCCCAGTCACAGATCTGGGTTTAATCCATTGTTATTTTGCTCACCAAGCCACCCCAGTTCAGACATGGCTATATGCAAATCAGCCTTGACCCTGTACCTCATGGGTACAATCCAGCCCGAACTGCCAAGCCATGTCTTCTCTGGACCTGAATCAAGCATCCTAGGACTGGTTTCTGGCTATCAGCCGTCTTCAGCTAGGATAGCTTGACTCCAGTGGCGTAGTGAGCACAGGACCCACATCTGGGCATACCCTTCCCACATAGGGTGAACAGCAAAACACACAAGATGATAGACAGAATGTTGCACAATGGCAAAATATTCACCCCCAGTCACAGATCTGGGTTTAATCCATCGGTATTTTGCTCACCAACCCACCCCAGTTCACACATGGCCATATGCAAATCAGCCCTGACCCTGTGCCTCATGGGAACAGTCCACTCTGAACTGCCAAGCTATGTCTTCCCTGGACCGGAATCAAGCATCCCAGGACCGGTTTCTGGCTATCAGATTAATTATAGCCTGTGTCCATCAGGACAGATATATGGTAGAATCCTCAAAATCGTTAGTCTTTAAGTCAGAGCAATGGTATGATAAATATACATGCACATCTGTTACTGGTGTCTGAATATCCTTCTGCAACATAAGCAATAAACGCTGCATCTTGACTCGAACAAACCTCATCTGACAATCATGTGGTCAGTAGGCCAGGGAGGTGAACTCTGCTCCGTTTGCGGAGTTTTGTGCAAAATACTCCAAAAGGGCACAAAGAATCTCATTCTAATCAGAGTGATTTGTGGCCTCACTAGTGATATGAAGGGCTGTATACATTCTTCGACAGAATATAATACCTGTGCTGTGATTCCAGGGATGTAGACTACTTCCCCAAAGACAGGGAAGCATCTCCTTAATCACAATTCCCCTAACTCTTATAAGCTCATCCTCTTCAAACATGCCATTCCTTCTTTTATACAAACAGCACTAATTTATAGACTTGTCCACTTGAAAGGTTTCACATTATAAGTATGGTGGAATTCAAATCTGCTGTTACTTATGTGCTGTGATGGGTGGGGTATTTGGTTGATGAAAATGTGTGTAATGTGTTGTGATGAAGGTATAACAAATGTTCATGGGCTGCGTACACATCAATTCACACGTGTTACCAGCCATTAAAAACCACAATATTCAATTCAATTTAAAATTTACTTTATTTCGGATATATTGCAATCCATAAAAGTACAAACCATTATACATTTCATTTTAAAAACATCACAAAATTACAAAGTCAATATTAAATACATACAACATATAAGTTTCTTAACAAAGTGAGTTGACAAGATCAGTACAGAGAAAGTGCAAGTAGTGCCCATGTGCGAAAAAAGTACAAAAGTGCTTCAGGCTGTAATTTACATTTACTCATCTAGGCATTTTCTTATTCTCACAGTTAGTTTTAAACATTCTAACACCTGGAGGACACAGTCAGAATGCACCAGCTGTAAATATACAAGGGCGGGTCTAATTTGTTTAAAATTTAATTTCTTTAAAAGAATCACAAGATACCGCCTACGGGGGTACTCATAAAATGTACATAAAAATATAAAATGCAGCATATCCTGTGGAGACTTCCCGTCGCAGCCACAGGGAGCTGCTGGTTTCTTAAAAATGTCCGACTTTAGTCTGAGTAAAATATGATGAAAGATGTTGAACCTGAACCGCGTCAGCAAAAATGTATCATGAGAGGAGAAGGAGCATGTTAGGTACATTTCCATGATATCACAAGTTCTTAACATGATATGCTTTCTAACATTAGGTTTCAAAAGCTCAACCTCATCTCTTAGGAAACTACGATCCATAAAAAAGGCCCTCTTAATTGCTGCAACATCACCCTTGACTATGTCCCTCGGGTTTTCAAACACATTCAGGCGACCAAGCTTCAAGAATTGGGACTTCAAATATTTAAGCCAGGGTACACACATAGCATAATCAAGCGATACAAGATCTTCCACTATCTGGTGGGTTAGGGGGATTTCCTGACTTAACCATAATTTTATCCAGCATAACAGTGGTTTCAGTCCAACAATGTCGGTTATATACTGACAGCCAAGCTCTTCATGTGTAGCTAAATTCGGTGTACTTCCTGGGACACACAACAGACGCTTTAAGAAATTGTTTTCAACTATTTGTAGTGGTTCGACATTTGTATAGCCCCATATCTCGCTACCGTAGACTGTGGTGGCTATGGATTTGGCATTATATAGTTTCATCATGGCCACAGTCGGCTTTTTCCCCAGTTTACTGGCAAAATTGAAGATGGAAGCATTTACTCTGGTCATTTCACCCTTCTTCTGGCCATATGTGGAGCCCAACTAAGCTTCGTTTCAAATAAGACACCCAAATATGAGAACGTGTGGGTGACAGGGATCAAGACATCATTTAATTTAAAAACGAAGTTCTTTTTTGGTTGACGGCCAACATGCATTATGTAAGATTTAGAGTTGTTGACCATAAGGTCCCTATCAGACATAAAGTTGTTAAAAGCATTCAAAAGTGCTTGGAGACCCTTCTCTGTTCTGATTTTACCTCTTGCAATTCCGCCTCTAAATCGTTTATATAAAAATTAAAAAGAAATGGGGCCAGGATACACCCCTGGCGTACTCCTTTATTAATACTGAAATTGCCTGTGGTTTCCCCATTCGCTGAGAACCTCACATTGGCTCTTGTGTCACTATGTAAGTCGGCAAGGAAATCCACAATCCCCCTATCAACACCTTTATCCCTCATGGTCTGCCACAGCCCCCCCCCCTGTTCACACAGTCGAAGGCTGAGGACAGATCCATGAAGGCAAGGTGAATTACTCCTTTCTGTGCGACAGTATACTTATTCAAAATAAGAAAGAGTTTAAGGCACTGGGTTATGGTAGAGCGGCCTTCACAAAAGCCGTATTTAGAGGTCGACATGATATTATTTTCAATCGACCAACTTACTAAGCGTTGGAGTATCACTCTCCCCATAATTTTAACCATTGAGTCTATTAGGGATATTGGTCGGTAACAGAGAGCACTTCCCCTATCACCCTTCTTGAAAACAGGGACTATAGATGATAATCCCCACGTTCCCGGACAACCCACTCTGGCCGCAGCATTGAATACAGCAACCAGAATTGGAGCCCAGAAAGCTGGATCAGATTTGTAAAGATCCGGTGGTATTCCGTCAGGGCCAGGTGCTTTATTTGCGGTAAGACCCAGAATGGCAACCCTGACCTCGCTTTTATCAAATATTATAGTGCTGCTCCTAACATGAGGAGCAGCAGCCCTAGTTCCAACATCCTCCGAATAGTACAGGCTTTTGAAATGACCTTCCCATTCCTCTTTCGTTATGCAACAAACAAGACCATCTCCTGGGTCCTCGGTCAAAAAAGGTTTTTTAACCAGTGCCCAGAACTTGGTGCTGCTGTTCAGGGTGGAAGGATCGAGTAGTTCCTCCCAGGCCTCCTTCCTTAGGAGCTCCTTGCGAGCAACAATAATAGCCTTATATTCTTTTCTGCATACTTTTATGTCCTCCCGATTCCTTGGTGAAGCTGACAATGCGAGCCTCAGTTTACGAGCAGCTTTGGTGCAATCATGACTAAACCATCTCGGGCCTGTTTTAGCCTGGTTTTTATTGGGGACAGAAAGAAGCGCTGACACCTTCTCCGACACATTTTGATAGGCCTCTAACACTAGCCTGGGATCACCCCCCTCATTCGTACAAACTTTAATGTCCTCTGCACACCTTTCAGCAATATTTTTATAAAGGATATCCGCAGACACCATTGACCATTTTAACCTCCTCCTCCCATCTGTTGTTCCCAAACTGCCTTGACTAGTGATCTTGTTTCCCTTTTTAACCCAGGGACATTTTAAGCAGATTGTTAGAGGATTGTGGTCACTGAATTCACTCGAGACAATGCAAAAAGAGTCTAAAAAAGTTTGCATCGTCCGAGAGACCAGTATATGGTCTATGAAGGTACCCCTTCCATGTCCTTTAAAGGTGGGGGTATCAAAGCAATATAGGGGGTCCTTAAGGGACATAGCCAGTGAAAGGTCAAAATCATCCAATAAATCATTGCACATTTCCCCCTCCTTAGTGTGCTCCATGTGGAGATAACCTACATGTTCACAAGACATTTCTGGTAAGCGCTTATGTAATGGGTCTAGACAAGGATGCAAATTAAAATCCCCCATAATCATCAGGTTATGGCCCAGATCTTTCATATGACTAGAGACAAAAGAATTTAGTGTAAAAATGTCATTTCTGCCTGCACTATCATAAGTAGCATTATAAAAATTCACCAGGCCCACAAGGACGTTTCCTCCAGATAAATCTATGCCCATTACACCTGTATGCTGTGCTTCAGTTTAACGAACTGCACAAGGTATTAATATGGAAACAAAAATTACAAGACCCCCCTTCGGCCTACCCTTTAATGATGGCAAAGCTGGTACATAAAAGGCCTTATAGCCTTCCAGAAAAAGGTTACAACCCACCTCCCAAGTTTCTTGTAAACAGATGATCGAGATTTGCTTAATGTAGGTCACCCAGTTTACATCAGACATTTTGGCCGCAAGATCAGCAATATTCCAAGAAACAACATGACATCCTGGCTTAATAGCCACCGGGTTATCTGAGTTTGTATTTGTAAGTTCACCTGTAGCCACAGTGTCCTGAGCCGCAGGCGCCACCCTTCAATCACACAGCTCAAGCCCTGATAACGCTTCGTACCTGTTCTGTGTGATTAAATTGGAGCCATGTTGATAATGCCCAACACTGGTACTCCTGTTATAAGCATCATTGGGTCCGCCTGACCCACAATGATTAGTGATGTTATAGAAAAATTGGGTGTCCTGAACAGGAGTATATGGTTCAACACCTGCCTGGTTAAGCTCTTTTGTGGTGTAGGTTTACACAGATGCGCATAAAAATAACCCAGGAGGCGTACACAAATGCTATTCACATTATATACCAGTGAAGAAGCTCTCAAAAGCACAGTTGCAACATGCTAAGGGTGTTTAAAATTGATAACTATACAGTCTCCAGAACCAGACTTTTTGGAAGGTCCCACCCAGTTTACACGTCTTACTGCCATTATCTGGTCAGAGTATGAGATGGGAAAACCACAATTTTTATTAAGCCATGCCACTGTCTTATTTTTCAGGGAAGTGTGAGATTCGTCATAAGGAGATGCAGGATGGGTGCCACAGGGAGGAACATTAGTCAGTACTGCCACAAAGGGAGCACAATCAGGAGGTAAATTTAGATACCGGTTATACCTCGGGGGTCTGGGGGCTCTACTGCTTTGGGGGATTATAGGTAATTGTGACTGCGGGGCAGTTACCACAGGGGCATCCAGTGTGTTAGGTTTTTCAGGCCCTGTGGGCGCTCCTACAACAGTATTCCCCCCCTTATTCTGTGTGTCATTAACTTCAACTGTTTCTCTCCCTTTTGCCCCAGAGTGAACAGTTCCACCAGATGTTGCTATCTTCTGTGATGTTAACAGACCACCCAGCCTAATGACTTCCTTTCGATCTTGTTGGTTAAAGGTTTAATAAGCTCTTCTATTTTTGCTGTTAAAGAGACTTCAAGATTCTTTATAAGTGAAGCAAGCAAATCGGAAGTTAAATTAGCCCCATTACCATTAGTGCCTGTAAATACAAAGGGGGTTATTACAGCAGGGCTATTAGTCACTTTAAGGTATGGGATGTGCACAGGCCATAAATTTTTTCCTTAGTTAACCGTGCTCCGTGGGTATCACTCTCCTCGCTGAGTGTACTCGGATAATTCAATGGTCGCAGGACTATTAAGGCATAGTCCTCTCACAGGACGATTGCTGTATCTCCAGCTGTATTCAATACAAACAAGGCTTCGTAGTAATTATGTATATGTGAATTTATTCCTTCATCGTTATTCACATTAATCAAAAGAAGTTCACATATCTAATGTTTCTTTCAACATCATATGTTTGGTTCCCAAATTAATTATATCCAATGCATTTCGATGCATTATAGCATCTTCATCAGGGAAATCTGTAAATTAATTGAACAACATAAAACTTGCTTTAACTTCCATTATACTTTGTCTTTCACAATACTTAACATTGCCACCCACTGAACATTTAGTTGTGTTAATTTTCATTTCAGAGTGCAATCATGCTAAACACTGCTACCGCTTGAAACATTCTGCAAGCTTAACACATTAAAACACTGCCACGTAAAACGTTTTACAAGCTTTACTCATTGCGTTCGGTGACACATTGTAACATTGCTCTTGGGCTCGTACTGCAGTACTAATATGCCGTTTAACTGCGCTTTCTCATCATTTCTAAGCCGCTCGCTTGCTTGCATGCATTATTGCCGATTGTGATGGATTTATAAAACGCAGCTCACTTTTCTTCGTACTGATACTCCCAACGCTCACCTGGTTCCTTGAGTTAACCGCTCATGTTAGCTCCTTGCTGCGTTTTCTAATGGCGCCGGGCTCAACATATTATCAAGAGCACACGACATGGGAACTATAACTGACAAAACCAAACAATATCTAATTCAAGAAAACCCAAAGAGCCCAGTCATATACATGGTACCCAAGGTCCATAAAGATATAAACAACCCACCCTGTTGCCCGATAGTTTCCACGAGAGGCAGCCTCCACGAGCCAGTGGGGAAGTTCATCGATAAATATTTGCAACCACTTGTGCTACAATCCACCTCATACATAAAAGATACCACCGACTTTTTGAGAAAATTGCATAGCTTGACAACACCAGAGCAAGTAACAATGGTAACGATCGACGTTAGGGCACTCTATACGTCCATACCACACAAAGAAGGCCTGGAAGCCATAGAAAAAGCATTATTGCACAGCACGTATGAGCAACAATTGCAAATATTTCTAATGGAACTTATGGAGTTTTCTTTGATGAACAGTTACTTTGAATACCAACGACGATGGTACATTCAACGGAGTGGTACCTCTATGGGTAATTGCGCCGCACCGGAGTATGCTAATTTGTATATGATCGACTTTGAAAATTTGCATATCCACCAACGTCAAGAATGGGCCAGCCAATTATTGATGTATGTAAGATTCATCGATGATATCTTTCTAATTTGGAAAGGAGATGAAGTGTTTAGCATGATTGCACTCTGAAATGAAAATTAACACAACTAAATGTTCAGTGGGTGGCAATGTTAAGTATTGTGAAAGACAAAGTATAATGGAAGTTAAAGCAAGTTTTATGTTGTTCAATTAATTTACAGATTTCCCTGATGAAGATGCTATAATGCATCGAAATGCATTGGATATAATTAATTTGGGAACCAAACATATGATGTTGAAAGAAACATTAGATATGTGAACTTCTTTTGATTAATGTGAATAACGATGAAGGAATAAATTCACATATACATAATTACTACGAAGCCTTGTTTGTATTGAATACAGCTGGAGATACAGCAATCGTCCTGTGCCCGGGGTGAGAGGACTATGCCTTAATAGTCCTGCGACCATTGAACTATTAGTCACTTTGCCATCCTTTTTTTTAGCCTTAGTGTTGTTATGTTTGCCATTATCTTTTTGAGATACTGGGTCTCATTCAGTGCACCAGTATCATCGTTTAGCGGCACCAGTGGGTCAGAATAAAAATCAACACTCACTGTAATGGGCACTGGAGGGTCAGTAGAGATAACATCACTCGTATTGACTTCAATATCTTGGGACGGAGTAATAGGGGAATTGTCTAATTAATCCCCTGTTGTAAGACCCTTCCCCAAGGATGCACGTCTATCATTATTAATCTGGTTTACTTTCCTAACAAGGAAATTATCCATAGAAGCGGGGCCTACCATCACTTTATCAGTTTTAGATTTAGACATAATGAGCAATAGTACTATAAACTTACACACAAATACCCTCAGGTCTACACACTTACAAAAACAAATCAATAAAATAAAAGGGTCTTACGTGCACTCAGCACGTTAGTAGTCCGAATGAGGAAATGTAAAGTCCCTGGCCCAGTCCAGTCTCCTCAGGCCTCTGAGGGCCACAGAGGGCCCGCCCTTTGCCCGGGCTTTTCTCCCGCGCGTGACTCACGTGGCGAGAGGTGTTCCTCTCTTTTGGTGCGCCTCCGGGCGCAGAGGTGGCGTCAGGGACGTGACTCAACCGCCGGGGCACCTGGGAGGTGTAGTTTACTGGCCCCCCGGTGGCTGTAGGCAGAGCTGCGTGGTTGCGCGTCGGCCGTTCCCCTCACGGCGTTTCCCTGATGTGGCAGGAAGATTCTGCAGCCATTCCCCTCACGGCAGGTAAGTAAATGCTGTCCCATAAACCACAATACATTCAAAGTTCACCAAGAAATGTTCTGTGATATAAATTATGTTATCCAAATACACATTGTGGTAGAGCTGGAAAGGAGTAGAGTGAACGAAACAAGATGACAAGTTAATGAGGGTATCAGGGTGTACAACAACGTTTCAGAGTGGAAAAAAGGCAATAACAATGATTCTTTCCTTTTGAGAGGGTTCCACGTGAAGAAAGTGCATGCATAAATATATTTTTTAATGAAAGTCCCAATTTAAAATATACAAAAAGCAAAGTCGCGAAAGAATATTGCACAGGTTCCAAAATATTCCACAAGCAAAGTTTAGTAAAGTTGAGTAAACAGAGAGTTCCAGTGATACTCATAGCATAAGGATGGGCCACAGTAAGGGGGCAAAGCAGGAGAACCCCTGGAAATTGCTGGGCCACCCAGACCGTCAGATGCAGGAGTCAGCCGATCAAGGCCTTGAGGCACACTCAACTTGAATTTTGGCAGCCATTAAAGAAACCATAACCTCCCTAGAATACAAAATAGAAATGTTAGTGTAGAAAATGGGGCTGCTACGGGCATGGCAGGGATGTCTGTTGGCTCTGCTGCTGTTCATGATGGCACTTGAGTCACTAGCTGAGCGGATCCACATAGACACTCATATCCGTGCCCTGAAATTGGACCCAGAGTGGGAGGATACTATCTCTCTATACACACATGACATCCTCCTCTACCCGGTATACCACAATAAGTCTCTGCAACAAATACTGGAGAGCCTGAGTATTTTTAGGAGGCATGCTGGATAAGGGTAAACTGGCGAAACTCAATTGCGAATCCACTGATTGCCTTGAGTCCTACGGATCCATCTGTCTTTAAATACTTAGGGATAAAAGTTGCAGTCAACAGGGAGCTGTTCTTTCTAGAAAATCTAGACAGAATCCTTGAGGCTTATAGACAATATGTGAGTCACTGGCGCCGCCTCCAGCTGTTACTCATGAGTAGATAATCATCTACCCGCCCAAATTTTTATACATTCTGCAAAATAGCCCCTTTCAGTGCCAGACAAGTGTTTCTGCCAGTAAGATGAGGTCACCAGAATGTTACTCTGGGATAGAGGAGCCCAATGTATGTTTCTCTAGGATCAAGGAGCTCCACAGATTGGTATAGTGACACTGCAGAGAAAACTGAAATAGGGGCATCACCCTGCCTAATTTGAAGCTCTACTACTGGGTTGCCCATCTGGTAGTCATGAATACTATTCAGACCAGAGAGAACTAGCCCTCAGGGCAGCTAAAAGAGCACTTGACAGAGGGGGCTATATACCCCAGTTATGTGGCAGGGGGAGATACCTGGGCTCCCACCACAGATGACCATGGTTCAGGATGTTTGGAGAAGGGAAGTACAGGCCACGGGCTGGCAGGGGAGGATCACATTTGAGACTCCACTGAGGGAGGCAAAGGCCCTGAATGAGCTGAGACTGATTGAGGGACACAAAAAATGAGATGTACTGGGTATCACAATGGTGGGAGATGCCTGCAGGGTAGAGGACTGATACCATTCCCCGAGTTACAGGTCGAACTGTTAGCTCACTAGTACTTTTGATTCCTTCAAAGGCAGTACGTTTTCAGTAAACATAAGGATCTCTTAAATAATTCAGAGGAAGACACCACCCTAGAGTTTAGGCTGGTAGCCGCACTCCACCACACCCAAGCTTTGTTCCAGGTGCACACAATGCTACTCCCACACCGTCTTCACCCCTTTGACTCCTCAATCACACATGGGAACAAGATCCTGGGCAGGGATTACTGACATAGAATTGATGCATACAACAACGAAACAAAAACATTTCCGAAATTAAATATTGATAACAAAAACATCAACTTCCTGTACTTAACTAGTAAAACCAAAAATATCGAGAACACAAATATTGTGGTTACAAATATTGGGCTTGATTACGACTTTGGAGGTGCTTTGCCGGCTTTGTGCATGTTCTTCCTGCCAGATTACGAGTTCCGCTGTGTCAGGCTTTTCTTTTGCCAATTCCACGGCGGTGCTCTGAAAACGGAAACCACTATGGGAACGCAAAAGCAATTCCAGCACTGCATTGACTTGGGGTGCATGCAAACAGCGAGGGCACATCCCATTGCGGTAAGGGATCGGGCCCTGTAGAGCCCCCTTTGTTTCCCCACCACCAGCCTTTTCATGGCAGGCTGTCCACTATGAAAAGGCTAGCAGTGGGAAAACGCGATATATGTTCAGTGGACCGTGGCGGTCCCGCCTTGCATATTGGATATCCCTGTCCGTTGTGCCACCACAGAGGAACTACGGTTTCCTGATGCATCTGGCGAAGTGGTGATGGCTCAAATGGCTGTATCAAAATACGGCAGCCGCAGGACCGCCACCACTGTGCCACCATGAGTCTGGGGGTCAAAGATTGCCAGGCTCGTAATTTGCCCCATTGATTTTTACCTATATAGAAAACGGAAATATAAGAAACAATCTTTTATTAAACATATAAAAAGGTCAAAAATATAGATTCACACAGTATCAACTACAATTTTATCACCAAAATAATCAAATAATCATTAGTAGATATAAAAAATATACTTAATACATAAAACACTCATTGGAAAAAAAAAGAAAACATTTTATATACATTGTTAAATTAAATATAGATCTATTACAGCAACAAAAGCATTAGCATTCACCCCAAAAAAGTATATACCTAAAATTATACCAATACAAGGCCCCCAAAAATGACCAGTAACTACAAGCACTTAAACAACACCCTAAATAGGAATATAATTATAATTACATTCATATTCAAAGCTATCAAACTATGTATCATACAATAAAAATTAAATTTAATTTAGCGTTTACTATCGAAGGACATAACAGATGAAAATATTCAAACTAGAACCAAACCAACTAATCAAAAAAAAGTACAAGCAACCTTAATAAAGAAAAGACAAACAATTAAATCAACAATATGAAAGGCACACTAGTTTAAACAACTAAATATTTTACAAAATGATAAATGCTGCAAGAGGAGGAAACTCTGTCAGATTCTCTCACCCATCCATTGAAAGAAATATGTTAATCTCAACAACAACCTTTCCAAGTAAGTAAAACCTATATTTAAAATAAAATACTCTTGATAATAATTCATAAAATACACTCAAACTTCTATCTCTTTTCATGGACTTCCTAAAAGACAAAAATGCAACTTTAAAAGTCAATAAATACAGAAAATTGACTATTTCAAACCAACAAAGCAATAGAAGAAAGTAAGTATACATAAATGATTACAAAATTGTAAACACACCGAACTAGCAAGTAAAACATAACCGAATAACCTCTACAAACGACCACCAAATTAACATTTAAAGTGAAGCAATTTTTTTTTTATCCAACAGAAAAGAAAGTACCTGCTCCACACTAGAAGACCCCTGAAGGATAAGCTGCAAAACTGTGAGAAACATATTAACAGAACATACATGTAAGCATACAAAATAGAACTAGTTGCATCATTTTCAATTTAAATAACAAATGTACATACTTTAAAAGATTGTATATATTTATAGTATTACACTAGTTTCGGATAAAATGACAGAGGAGGGAAAGTACATAACTTGACGAAAAGGAAAGCAGATAGTGAAAGACATGGGCTACACCTACAGCCAAGAAAGTGCATCAATAGAAAATCTAAACTTGAAATGTATCAAATAATATTGTAATGCATGCTATAAGGGAGCCATTAAAAGATATTAGAGAGGCAAGCACTTGTTTCCAGGATCCCACAGCCAAAATACTTACATATATACTGCCTAAAGTCCCCGAACACATTCCTGAAGAACTACAACCTATTCTCACTTTAAAACGTTTAATTGCACAAACTAAAAAAAGCCACCTGCAATACTCCTCCTGCCCCTACAAGGTATCAAGACGTACAGATACCTGAACATTTAACAATGACACATAATGAACAACATTTTCTTTATATGACAACCTAAATAATGAGAAACAAATCCTAATTTTCCACACCGCAAATATCTTATTAAAAGGTAGCCAGTGACAACTGTGGATGATGGAAGAGATCTAGAAAATGTGTCCCAAACCATTTGCTCAGATACACATGCATGGTGAATATCAAAATGCTAATGTCCCCTTTATGTATGCCCTATAATCAAATAAACAAAGCAGCACTTACTACAACCTCTTAAAAAACATGAAACTAATAACTACTAAGCCCAAAAATAATCATAGAATTTGAGCAAGCCATGATTCAAACCATTTGAAAAATTGACAAAACAGAGCCATCAAAGGCTGTTACTATCATTTCAATCAAAGCATATAGGGACACCTCATAAAATCTGCACTAAGTGTAGAAGATTATATAAGCAGCTAATTTGCATTTGAAAATAAAATAAATTATAGCACAAGCCGATGTCCCTGTCACAAAGGTAGGCAACCACTACAATTTAAAGATCGAAAGCCCTTTCTACAAACAAAATGAACACAAACTAAGCCTGCACTTGGGTTGGCAGACTGTATGTTTCCGGACATAGATGCCAACCAAATGCTAAATACCATGGTGGAATGCCTATGACAGCACCTTGGCGCAGGAAGCAAAAACAAACAATGCAGTGCAACGATACCAACAACTGTTATCCGAAATGCCCTAAAACGTTGCAAATAAACCAAAAAAAATACATGCTACAATGTAAAGTTGAAATCGTCATAAATAACAAAGGAGTAGATTACTTAGTAGTTATATCCAAAAGCATGTTATAAAATAAATAAGTAAGGTGCATTCCTGTCCTTTCTCTCAGCACTCGCGCCATTTTGGCATTCTAGCACTAATACTGGCACCCTTGCGCCATGGCACAAGGATGCCTCCATTGCATGTAATATTGTTTATTTGCAGAAGCGACACCATCCTGCACAAAAACAATTCTAAGAGGTGTTGTCATCTTTCTATGTGTGCTGCAGAATGCAGCACACATAGAAAGAGGGACAAAAGGAGTAAAAAAAAATAAAGATATTTCTCCTCGTTATGCCTCACCTCGTGAGACATAAGAATTTGGGGCATCCCCAGGTTTACATGATTTTGTAACCCATTGCATTGCTCATGGAATGCCTCCTGGGCACAGGATAAGTTGACTCAGCGTTTTGCCTTACTCAAGATTTATGAGGCCACTCAAAGCCACTGTGGCTCCAGAGATCTGATTCAGAGCCCTGCGTCATGCTGCCATGTACCACTTTACATGACGCATAGATACATTGAATAAATCCTTAAAGGTGTGACATTTATTATTCCAACTCCAATATAAGGCTTTTTGAAGATGATATTAGATGCTAAATTGCAAAATTGCTAAAATTGACTGTATACACTTAAATCTAAAACCTTTAAACAAGGCTAATACAAAATAAATATTTTATATACACAATCAATACTCCATACACAAAATTTCTAAACTACAAAATACAATAATATTTAATCAAGTCAAGTCAAGTCAAATTGGCTTTATTTCGATACAGAAATATCTTAAAAAGCAATACATACATATTACAACAGAGGTAAAAAGATAAAAGCCTAGCCATAATGTACAAACATACAAAATATAATACAAATGGCAGCAATAAATTACCTAAGATGGTCTTAACAATTTGACCTTAAATAAACAATATACATAAGCTTTTTTGACCTAATCAACCATGCCCAGCTTAGAAACTTCGCTAAACCACAAACAAACAGGGGCCGTGTATTAGACTTTAATATTCGCAATGCCTCACTGAAATGTCTGGTTCCGAGTTCCTTACACACGGGTTTTAACCACCTGTTACGAGGTGCTTTATAGGCGGGGCATTCGAACAGAAAGTGGGGGACTGACTCTGTCCTGGAAGAGCAAAAAGGACAGGAGGATACAGTTTGTGCCGGAATTTTCCAGCGTGCATTCAGTTCTCCCACGGGTAACATACCTATTCTGAATTTAAAATATAAAGCCCTATCTTGGGGTATTGTAATAATATCAAGATAAGGTTCCTGAAGGGCTACATCTTTCACTATTAGGAATTCCCTAGCGGATTTACATAGATTGGGGTCAGTGTTTCTCTTACTCGCTACCCAATTCCAATACACTCTTTTCAAAACAGATTTGGGAGGGGCAGACCTAGAGAGCCAAGCTTCTCCAAGACCCAGCTAATCTAGCAAATGCTTTACATCCATTAACCATCTTATTTTCGACCAACCGGGCATAGATAATAATTCCTTCAACCCCTCTGATTAACTACCGAGTTCAGGGACCCTCCATATGCGGGCCTAGAGAAGAAGGGGTCTCAGTCTGGCCTGGTCTTTAATTGAGCGACAGCCCATGTCCAAGAGCAATGGGAGGGTGGGGGTACTGTTGGGGAGACACAACAGGTCCTACAGAAATTTATTTTCTGAACAGGATAACTGTTCTACGTTCTGGGCTCCCCAGAGCTCTGCCTCATAAAGCGCCGCACTAACGCCTCTTGCCAAATAGATATCCAATACCGGGGCAATAGGTTTGAGGGTAGATGACCTCTGTTCCTTAAGAAGAGTCCCCACCACCCTTTTGTGACTCAATAACAGTTTATTGAGGTGGCTATTCCACCTCAACGTATCGGAAAGGCGGATACCTAGGTAGTCAAACTCCTTGACTCTATCCAGGGTTACCATATTCAAAATTGGTTGCCGTCCAAGTTTTTTAGGAGGGTTCAGGACCAAGTATTTTGTTTTTTTAGTATTGATCTTTAGGCCCCTAATCTCGCAAAACGATTGAAAACTATCAAGGAGGCTCTGCAGACCAACCTGGGATTTGGATATTAAAAGAGTATCGTCTGCAAATAATAAGGTGGATATCCTCCTCCCTGCCATTGATGGTACGTCAGCAGGATTTTTAAGAGATGCTCCACCACTCCATTGACATATAATGAGAATAGAGTGGGGGCAAGGACGCACCCCTGGCGAACTCCTCTGTTTACTGTTATTCGAGCGGTCTTTTGGCCCTGATTGCCCCACCGTACCTGCGCAAAGCTATCCACGTGGAGCTTCATTATTAATGACAGTAAATATGGAGGTATTCCCATATCAAACAAAACCCTCCATAAACACCCCGCGGCACTAGGTCAAAGGCAGTCCGTAAATCGATGAATGCGAGATACAGACTGCCTTTGCCCAATACGACCACCTTCCAGTATAACATCAGCAGTCGGAACGACTGCTCAATGGTCCCCACATCCGCTCTGAAGCCTGCTTGGAGATCAGACAAAATCCCCTTTTCTTCAGCCCACTGGAGCACCCTTCCAGGAACTACCTTCCCAGATACCTTCTGTGATGAATCAATTAGGCTTATGGGCCGATAGTTTGCTGGGTCGTCCCGCCCTCCTTTTTTAAAGATTGGGGCCACCTCAGCACCCATCCAGGATTCGGGGAGAGTGGCACCGGTATAGGTTGCATTAAGCAATGAAACAATAAGAGCCCCCCATTCTGGCATGTTAAGGCGAAGCAAATTCCGCGGTAGGCCATCCCGGCCTGCTGCTTTATTGGGCACAAGGGATTTGATAGCATTCTCCACCTCCTTGGCAGTAAATGCCATACCCTCCCTCAGCCCTGGGGGGCCCAACGGTGGCAGTTCAAAGTGACCCAACCCATCTTCCGCAGTAGCAGTATAAAGGCGAGAGAAATGATCAAACCATGACCCCTTAGGAATATTACATGTAATTAGCGAGTCAATGGGCCTATTTTTAGATCTCACTAAATCCCAAAAGCCCCTAGCATCCCTCCTTGCACTTGCTGTTTTCAGGTCACTCCAATACTGGTTCTCCCACTCCTTCTTCGCATCTCTAATAGCGGTCCTATACTTTGTCCTGGCAATACTGATCGACCCAATTACCCTTGTTTTGACTGCATTAATTAGTTCTTTTTTTGCCCTCCGACAGGTGTTAGAATACCATCCTGGGATACCTTTAGGACAACCCTGTTTGCCTGCTTTACCGCCTTGGCTGCCTACAATGAAGATGTCACCCAAGATTTTAGTAGTATGGCAAAAGAGAGAGGATACCTCCTGGGTGTTCATACAGGTGGACTTCAGCCTAGTTACAGTTTTAGACATAATTGACCCTATTTCTAGGACCTTCCCCTCATCTATAGCAACGTTGCTCCATTTTAGGTGCCTCCCACAGTTCGAAGGACAGACTTCGCCTGTCAACTTTGCAACATGAGGCACCTGAGGAGCTTTGTCCACTTTACACAAAGGGGTCAGGGACAGAGTGAGTGGGTTATGGTCACTATCCGGAGATGGTATAACTGCCATATCCAACAGGGGGGTCCAGAACTTAAAGTCAAGCAAAATATAGTCAATTCTGGACGAATGGCCAACCCTGTTGAACGTATGAGCTCCACCGGGGTCCGAGGCTGTTCTCCCGTTTGTCGCTCTTAACCCATACTCCAAAGTTAGGGCATTTATTTGAATCACCCGTTTAGACCACCTCTTGATTGGTGCCACCGATAGGGGTGGAATTCCTCTCCTGGTGTCCTCATCTAAAATTCCCAAGAAGTCATCTGCTGCCAGAGGCTCATAAGTGCAATTAAAATCGCCAGCAATCAGGATGTAAGCATTGGTGCTACATGTTCTAAGTTCGTCCTCAAGGGCCACTAGAGTTGTGGATGCTAAGCCCCCAATGGGACCTCTAACGTAAATATTAAACATCTCTACAGCCTGGCCACTATGCGGCCCTCTCAATGTAAGCCTCTGTAAGTCAAGGGACTTAGTTTTTATATGGCTAATCTGATATCCCAATGAGATGCTAGCCCAAATAAGCAGGCCACCCGATGGACGGCCCCTCCCTGAAGATGAGACAATCGCGGGCACAAAATAAGTCGTATACCCGACCTTATAACGTGGCTCCAAACACCAAGTCTCCTGGAAAATACATATCCCAAAAGACTCGATGAGCGTGTTCCACTCTGGTGAATCTAGGTTTCGGGAAAGGCCCACTATGTTCCAACTGACAATCTTCAACACTTTATCAATTGTCACTTGGTCAACTAAGGAACAATGCATGATAAGACTGGACTCAGAACTAGGTTCCCTTGTTGCACCCGCCACCATAGCCAATCCACCAGAAACAGTCGAACCTATACCAGGTACGGCTGTATTAGGCGGGCCGGAAGGGAGGGCAGCAAGGGATTCAGGTATACCGGAGAAACCCGTGGTCCCATGGCTACTCGTGCTCATAGGTACTATAGCAGCAGCAGGTAAGTTTCTAGCTAATTTATGGCCATCACGTCAACAGCCCCACCATGGCCAATGAGAGCTAGGGTCTGTGTTCTGATACATCAAATTGAAATGCCCTGGGTCATGGAAGGGGTACCTACTTCTCCTTCCCTCCCCAGTCAAAGGATTGCTGGTCCAAGGGGTTGCTGGGCATGGATTAAAGTAGCTAAGGTCGCGAGTACTAATGTCAGAATTTCCACCATTGGAATCTTGACTACAGGTGTATCTGGCTACCCTGGGGTCTTTAAAATTAACTATAATGTAATCACCCCTTAAATCTTTGGGCCTGGTGCCTACCCAGCTAAACCTTCTTACAAGGATAACCCGGCCATCCATGAAACTAGGTAGGGGTCTATTTTCCCTAAGCCAAAATAATGTTTTATTTTTAAGTTCAATATATGACTCCTGTTTACCTGAGGTAAGTAAAGGAACCCCAGTAAGAACAGCTACAAAAGGCTGGCAATCAGGTAGTAGGTTAGCATGGCGCATAGTAGTTGATCTCTTCTCACCTTCTTGCTGGCCTTTTGGAGCTGAGATCGAATTGCCTGGCCTGATCACTGAGTCTCTTTTATTGTTATCAGTAGTCTTATTTGTTGCTAAACACCTAGCACCAATATGTGGGGGCTCTTTAGCCTTCTTGGCAACTTTGTTCTTTTTCCTAGAGACTTCAGGATGCACTAAAGGGTCTACTACAACCATCCCTGTGTCTGACAGGACCCCTGAGGAAACCACCAGGAGCACAGAGGGTGCATTTGACTCGGCATCCCCCCGCAGTATCCCTGCTGGGTTTGGTGGGTAAATAGCTTCCGGTGCTGTTCCGCCTCCATTCACCACCAACCCATCCTCCCTAATCTTAGAGCGGAGTTTAATCAAAGATTTCAAGGAGAAGAAATTGTCTAGAGAGGCCTGCACAAATCTATGTAGATGCTCAGTCAACCCTTTCACTCTCTCCTAAACTGGGAGAATCAGAGACCTCATTATTTGCTCAAACTGGGCAATCAGTGGGGTCTCGGGTGGGGGACCCAGGGTGGGGGCGGGTTGTGAGTCTATATATCCGACTGCTCACACGAGGCACCGGACATTTCACCTCCCAGAGATCTACTGGGATGCTTAACTCCGGGCCCCATGCTCTTCGAAGTCCCACCCTCCCTGCTATAGATCTTCCTCTGCTTTTTATAGGGTTTAGAGCAACTACCCTTGCAGAGGCTGACGATACGTTCCCTTTTAGTAGGAACAGCTCCCTCTGCAAACAGCGGTACTAATGTTGGCTGGGGAATATAAGTTTCATGACTAGGGGGGAAGGGCAAAGTATCTAAAGGAGCAGGAGACTCGACAGATGCTGGAACTGGTAAACTGGTTCTAGCCCCACCCTGAGCTATAGTATATATCCTCTCCAAACTAACTCTAATGACATTCTCCCATTCGTGATCAATGGCAATGACAGTAGAAGGATTAAGAAAGGGTTCAGCAACATGCACAGGGGAGGGAACCAAAGCCAAAGGCCCCAAGGAGGAGCGTTTATGGGCAAGGGATTCACGTGAGAGGCAACGTTCCATCAATGCAATCTCTTTCTCGACGACGAGAATGCGTTGGTGATAAACTGGTCCATGGTTCCACTCACACATCCGCCTCCCCCCCCTCAGGCTCTTGCCAGAGCGTGTTATCCTCGACATGAGGATCGAAGGCTACAAAACAGTGGTGATATATCTACTAGCTGAACCAATGGAACAAATTAGCAGACCACAGACCCAGGGCCGCCGGGGTGAAGATCTTAGGCGGATGGCCCAGCCCAGCCCCTTTCGTCCCCGGACGGCCACAGATGGCCCGCCCTTTGCCCGGCGCACTCACGCGCGCTCCTGCGCAGCGTGAGCAAGTGGCCTAAATAGGCCACGTGGTGGGTGGTGGGCGGGGCCGGACAATGGACGCAGACCAGGTGTGATGGGTCTCGCAGGGACTCCTGGACAACTGAGTCCCTGCGGCATCGGAACAGCCTGCTCCCCCTCCTCACGGCCAACAAAGCACCCCCCAAGGTCCAATGACGCGAAGCGGCACCCACGAAGCAGATGCGGCGAGATGCAGCGTCAGACAGGCAAGCCCAGGTAGGTTCAAGCGGCGTCCTCCACAAATATGGGTACCTCTCGGTGCAAATTGGAAACAACGGCAGCAACTCTATAGACTATTTAGTCTAAAAACATAGAGGTCTATTAGGATGTTGGTCGAGAAATCACCTGAGGGCCTCTCGGTGCAAATTGGAAACAACAGCAGCAACTCCCAAGGTCAGGTTGCAGGAAGGCAGGTTTTCAGTGCGTGGTGGGCGGTGGGCGGGGCCGGACAATGGACGCAGACCAGGTGTGATGGGTCTCGCAGGGACTCCTGGACAACTGAGTCCCTGGGGCTTCGGAACAGCCTGCTCCCTCTCCTCACGGCCAACAAAGCACCCCCCTAAGGTCCAATGACGCGAAGAGGCACCCGCAAAGCGGGTGCGGCAAGATTCTGCGTCAGACAGGCAAACCCAGGTAGGTTCAAGCGGCGTCCTCCACAAATACGGGATCCTCTCGGTGCAAATTGGAAACAACAGCAGCAACTCCCAAGGTCAGGTTGCAGGAAGGCAGGTTTTCAGTGCGTGGTGGGCGGTGGGCAGGGCCGGACAATGGAGGCAGACCAGGTGTGATGGGTCTCGCAGGGACTCCTGGACAACTGAGTCCCTGCGGCGTCGGAACAGCCTGCTCCCCCTCCTCATGGCCAACAAAGTACCCCCCAAGATCCAATGACGCGAAGCGGGTGCAGCGAGATGCAGCGTCAGACAGGCAAGCCCAGGTAGGTTCAAGCGGCGTCCTCCACAAATACGGGCTCCTCTCGGTGCAAATTGGAAACAACGGCAGCAACTCTATAGACTATTTAGTCTAAAAACATAGAGGTCTATTAGGATGTTGGTCAAGAAATCACCTGAGGGCCATGGTAGCGGGAAAAGACCGCCTGCCAGGGCCGAGGCTGGTCCAATTAGTTTGCTCCGCAGTCGACATCCGACCGCGGCAGTGCGATAGCGGGTTTTAACATTGCGGCAGTTGCTGCTGCCAGCAGCACTGCCACGATGTTAAAAGTAGCATATCCAGCATATTTCTGCACTGCGTGGCAGGCACTGCACAGTACCTGCCACCTGGTACAGAGACATGGTACCCCCCCCAGTGCACCCCACCAACACATTAGGGGCCTGCAATTGGCCCCCAGAGACATTCTCCACAAGCCTTTATATGGCGGTCCCATCATAATCATGCCGGCCGAGCCTGTCAGTGCACCGGCACCATTGTAGCCAGTTCTGCCATCACCGTGGCCGTCACCGCCATGCTAATGGGACCAGTGGTTTTCTGGTTTGCGATCGCGGGTTGATGTCCGCCACGACCCAGCGGCGACCATCTGTCCGCCATCCTAATAGACCCCATACTTCCAAAAGCTAAAGACCAATACATACATATTCAAATATCAACATATTAAACAAAAATTATTAAAAGTAATGATTAATATAAATATAAAGAAAATTTACTACTATTCCTACATTTATACCATAAAAAAGAAAAAAAAATAATTCAAAATGAACAATCATAGATAAAAAAACATGTTTAAACCATTATTGTATTTGAAAAATAAAAAGATTGAATTTTAAAATTAAACTGTAATTTAATGACAAAATAAATATGTTTTTTGTATTATTAAGCAATGTTTTGGAAACATTTGACATTTTTAAAAGTGTATTTAAAATACGTTTCTAATAATTTTACTTTTTAAAAAATATATTTTAAAATATAGCTATTCAGTATATTTGTTTAATAATGTACCCTTTTTGTATTGAAAACATTTTTTGGTTCCCATGTTTGACAAGGTGTGGCACCTTTGTATCCAGCATCTATCGGAGGAATTTTGTGAAGAAACTTGTCTGCTTTATCTGCTGATCCTCCGACTGACTTCCCCAAGCAACCCTCCCCCATAGTTCATCGCCACAGCACCGGTTATTTCCTTCCACTTTTCAACCAGCATCTGTTCTGAATAGTAGCACATTTTACCCCCACTTTCCCTTCTATATTGCCCCACTGTCTCCTTCCCCTTTCTAGTCCTATGTGAACTTGCTCCCTTTGATAAGCCCTGGGTTACTACAGTTGAATAGTTTAGCACCAGTCGATGGAGGTAGCTTGGCTGTTGTATTCTATGTTTTCCTATGATATAAATAAAAAGATCTTGAATCTAAAACATTTTGGTATAAATGTAATACCATTATAAAATATTTTATTTAATATTAAATTAAAATCAATTACACATATTAAAATAACAAAATAAATGTAAAGAAATTGTATAATTAAAACATATTTTCCTTAAATGGTTTGAATATTTATCCTTCTATATTATAATGTCAAATTATTTTACTCTATTACAAAAAATATAAAATTGTTTTATTTTGTAAATCATTTCAATAAATTAATTTCAATTTAAAATTAAAAAAATATATTTTACAATTAATACCATTAATATCTGGCTCTTTTTCTCTGAAAATTTATTAAAAACAAATAAAAATACATTATAAGTAGAAACATATTAATTTGCATAGCATTAAAGTTATGAACATCAATTTTACACATTTTAGAAATCTTCCCCGCTTATACCGTAAAAATCTCAATATCCTGCTACTAAAATAAAATATAAATCCATTATTTGTATACATTAATACAACTAAAAATACAAATTTCAACAATTTCATAACTTTTAAATTATCTTACTAAAAACATTCAAAATTAACAAACATATACAGTTAAATACACTAAAATAAATTACATACAAATTAACACTTACAATCATATTACATACAACAATATTTCCTATCTATATTTTTACAATACTATTAAAAATAACAAGAATTATTATATTTTTACCTTCAATATTCCTGTCAATGACATTTCTTTAATCCCAATATTCTTGACACAATATTTTTATTGAACAATACCTTTTTGGATATTTTGTCCAAATAACCTGGGCAGACTAGAAGATGATGAATGGGGGAGACCTGCTCATACCCAAGAGAAGTAGCAATACAGACCAGCTTTCACTTGGTCCAGCTTAAGCTACCACATAGAGCCTACTACACATCAAAATTGTATGAAATGGGACATAGCACCTCCTATCACTGCCTGAGGGGTACAGATATATTGGGAGTAGGTGGGGAAAAGAATATCCAGCATGACGGAGGCACAGATATGTCTCACACTCCAACTAGTATCACTTGGTAGCTGAGGGGAGTAAACATGGAAAGAAACCACAGCACTCTTTCGCGATGTGGCGCAAGCTGCGGCAAAGCAGTATATAGTTAAAAGATGGGGTTGCCAGGCGATATCCACAAGACAGGAATGGGAATCAAACCTAACCTGATGTATGCAGGCAGAAGAGTTGGTGTATAAATCACATGACTGCCCGAGAGATTTGATAAATTTTGGAATCCCTGGATAAACAAAAATACTTGTCATTATTAGCCTTAGCCCTGGGAGGGACCAAGCAGTAAAGAAAGGGGCTGGAACTGGGTCACACGAACTCACAGGCAAGGGGACTGGAAGACAGACAGCACAAATAATGGACACATGCTGAGGAACCCTGGAAATGTTGTCATAAAAAGTAGTTTTAATAGCCAACCTCGGTCCCAATATTATACCTGTAATATATCTGTAATTGGGACATGGGGGTGTCCCATGCCCTACATGGCTGTAAATGGTATTGTGACAATTGTGTGGGGGACTATGTAAATCTGGTGGGGATTACTTTTCTGGTTGGTGATAACTGCTCAATTGAGGGCGGACTATGTAATGCATGGTGTTACGTTGAGATGCAAATAAAAAAGCTTATAAATAAAAAGATAACATACACGTCAGTCACTCAAACTAGAGATGCGGCTGTCCTAACCTGGGTAAAGCAATTCTTGGCCATCTTCATGATCCAAGACCACAATGCACAATGAAACATCCTCAAAAAAGGCATGTTGACAGGGGGAGGAAGGCCCATCACCGCCACAGGGAGATGACATACATCTTTAGGTACAAGGATGTTAGAATGTATGAGCGGTCTAGGAGAGAACACAGAGGGATGTCTAGGAAGTAAAGTGGCAGGTGATTTGCATGGCCTGGCTATTCTAGAGTAGCAACATACAGTTCTGTTGACTGTTTCAGGTGCCTTCTGGCCTGCAAGATGTCCTGTTGCCAAGCCATCATTTGCCTTTAAAGATCAATGCCTGACTGCGCAAGACAATTGGTAGGGGTGTGGTAGGCTAGACACCTGACACCTCTGGAGTGTCAGAGTGTACTCTCTGCAGCTCTCCTTCAATTGGGCAAGCAGTGCTTGTTTAGAAAAGGCCAGGACAATTTGAATCAGGATGAAGCTTGCTTGTGGCCTGAACACAGGCACAATCAGTTGTTTCTAGCCAGGACTAATACATTCCTCACTTCTTCTTGGTATGAGTTGTTGTTGAGGTTCAAACTCTCCCTGATTGCCCACATCCCTGACACATTTGGAGGGCCCACTTATATGCCTTTCTGATGAACTGTTTCACCTTTAAAGGACAATGACAACTCCTCCTACTCTTCTAGGAAGGGGGCTGCCCACCCCGCATCAATGTCCAGGGTCATGCTGACCTTCTCCTTAAAGGATGCTGCCCACCAAATGAAAATAGTGTGAAAACGCCATAAATGCAGTAGTGAAAGTCAGAATATGTTGCTAGGTAAACATCTAAAGAGCATGACAAGCTAGTTGATGTTTGGTACAATAATTAAGAATGTGCATTTCAGAATGTATCACAAAGGTGTCTAACACGCATGTCCCAATGTCACTGAGAACATGGACTGTATTGGATGACATGCCTGCTCTTCAACTACCTTCCTTATAAATCCAATCTACAGTCATTGTGGATGTGGCACCACAATGAAATGTCACAGTACAAAACTATTACATATACATTCGAAATCTCAGGAACATATCTTAGATGTTGGACACATATATGCCTGCCTGAGATGGAGCAATTCACATCAATAGACAAGCATTCTTCATTTTAATTTTGAAACTTGTTGGTGTACAGGCATAAGATGTATTCCCCAATGCCATAAACATGTAGCTATTAGGGCATAACAATTTGTGTGCAGTTCTAATATTCTGTGTACTGAATAACCCCTGGATATATACACAAGAATTATTCTGTGGTATACCTTGTCAGGGTGTCTTAGCAAGTAATTAGTTGTCAAAAAATGCTGATGGCACAATAATCTATTGGAGGTTATTTTATGCATTTTGAGTTTCTAGCCCACAGTGTCTTCCTGGTTTAGCTGAGAGGTAACTGCAAACAAGGGCTCTTGATCTTCTGTTGGAGGAGCTGCAGAATGGAGATCCAATGAGCTCCACTAACACAATTTGGAACCTAGCAATGTTTGGTTGCCCTAGGATCCCCAAGCTGGATTCTCACACAACATCTGTCAAGCACAAAGAGAAACAGAGTGATACCCCTAGTCAATGAACATGCACGCAGTGGCATAAAGATAACTGGATGAATGCTGGGTGCGGCTTTTCCTAATATGTTAGTGTGAATGTAATGACTACAGATGATGAACTTTTCATTTTGGGATCTACATAGCACCTTTCTTTAATACAGCAGATGTTTCTGCACCCACAGTGTCAAATTTACACTGTTCTTTTTCTCATCAACATTTCTGTTGCTGTAAAGTTATGCTTTAGTTTTCTCCTAAGTAAACATTTTTCTTTCTGCACCCACCTTGTCAGATTACACTGTTCTTTTTCTCATCAACATATCTGTTGCTGTACAGTTATGCTCTAGTTTTCTCCTGTTTAACATGTTGTTTTTAGAAGTAAGTTTACTTTAATAACTGATTCTGCAAAAACACCAACATGATACAGCAACTATCCCCTGCATAGGACAACCTATGTGTATGCATTTAAGCATATGCTTGAAGTTCAGAGGACATTAAAAAAATTCTGAACTGAGACTGTCTCAAGGAAACAGTTTCTCCAGTTGTATTTCCCTGTAAGTTACTTGGAATATCAGCTGACAAAAATATTTTATCCAAAACATCGACTATGGCTATAGCATCAAGGTAATAGGCAAGTATAGATTTACCATTTCTTTAAGTTTGAAAGGCTTATTGGATATAATCATAGCATATTTAATCGTTAAATTACAAATAATAATCATAAAAGAAACTACAATATTGGAAAACAAAATATTGCGTCTTCAAAAGAAGAAGATTAACAGTTCTATAAAAAAATATCCTTAGTCACAATGTATATGTGATTTGATTAAAAACATTGAAAAAAGGGAAAACAAGCAGCAAAAGAGGGACAGTGGAGGTTATCATTTACAATTAGTTATAGTATATACAGTGAATCTGCATACAGTATTACAACAACAATAATAAAATGTGTGGTCTTCGATATGAAACAACTCAACAGTGAAGGCAATGTTCTGTACCAAAATAGATATTTCACAGCATACATACATTGTGTTAAGGTGGTCTGGTTACCTCATCTGTTCATATATAAGTGTGAGCAGATGCAAAACTTGATAATAGATAAATATAGAAATTATCATTTTATAGAAAGTGATATTGGTGACACAGACACTCAAGGCTATATTTAAAAACAGACACTATACCACCATGCCTAGAAGTTAATATATAATTTTTCCAGTTCACAGTTATCTGTTGCAAGGCAACAACTAATACCAAGTCAACTAATGTGAGTCACTGAATCTTCATATAAGCTTCCTGGAAAAAAATCATCAAATTTAAGTGGGATATTAACTTGAATTATAATATTAATCACATTCCACATAAATCACATAAAGCAGATGGTTTAAAGGACTGTTTACACAATTCTAAAAAAACAATTAGAACTTAGATTTAGTAAACTTTTCCAGCAATCCAATAAATACTTCATAACCTATTATAAATACAAAATAAATATTGTGATTTATTACCTGCACAAGAGAATGTATGTCATTTTAACTATATTTTATTGCAAGATTTTACATGCCAATTCACATTAAATAATTTTAGGAAATTGCACGCTAGTGATATCATCAAAATTCATATTTCTTAGGTGAGCTGCATTGTTAGAGAGTAAATTGTAAAGATAAAACTCCATTATGATCCTTTATCTATCCAAATTTTCAAATAATTTGATTTGTTATATTAGCTAATGTTTTTGTTATACCAAATAGATTATTTCAGATAATAATATTTGTTGGGCCTGGTCCTCTCTGTGTTGTAAATGAATCTAGGACCCTAGTGTAATTTTCCCGATTCATGCCCTATATAGGTACAAATTACCCGATCATTATATAGGCATAGAAATCATTACCATATTTAGACTGAGCCTGCTGAGAAATCCAGCTCCAGTGTTTCCAGGCTACCCTTGCGGGTTGCTGGGAAATGGAGTCCTGAGAGAGAAATACAAGACCTCCTTCATTCTAAACCAAGGTACGAAGCTGATTAGACCCTTAGAGAATTCTTGGATAGATCCGTGGCAGAGAAATACTAAACTTAAGCTACTCCTCACTTACTTCCTCCGTTGTACTAGACTTAGGTTAGGTACACCGGGGTAGGCATATTGTAGAAGCACCAGTTGAGTACTTTTAGTCATTATTTTATCACTGTAAGTATTTTATATGTTTTAAGGCAATTTATGGCTTAGAAACCATATCATGCTTTTACAGTACTACTTTATAATACTTTTCGTATTATATACCTTGTACTTTATAACCAGTATTACGATTGTAGCAGTACATTTCTTATGCTTGAGAAAGAAGACTGTTCAATAAATACATTTTATTGAAAACGCCCATCTCTCTATTTTCTCAGCACCTCTGGTGAAAAGAAGCATGTACGATTGACTGAGTAAAATAGTTATCTATTGTTTCCGCGACTCTAGAGATTGATTTCTTATTCATGGGAAACAAAGCTGTCATGTTTATGCGGTTGTCAGAAACGAATCCCTTCTTGTGAATTCGAGAAAGTTTCTAGTGACCTCTGAGCTAGCTGGCACTCACTATTAAGTCTAATATATATGATAGAGACCTAGTCGACCTCAGTCCTACGTCTAAACTATAGTATATGTTATTCCAATGCGCAGAGCCTATTGGGAATATGGAAACTACACTACATCTGCAGGGTCAACCCCCCCCCCCTGACTTTGCTTTGCTAAATTAGTTTTGTGGGGCTTTTACGGCTCTGTGCCCTTTATCACTGCTTA